>NC_034592.1:163471522-163542797 GCF_900095145.1 Mus pahari | reverse complement strand
GCCCTCCCCTCTTGGTCACTAATTGAGAAAATGCCCTGCAGCTGGATCTCATGGAGGCATTTCCCCAACTAAAGCTCCTTTCTCTGTGATAACTCCAGCTGTGTCAAGTTGACACAAAATTAGCCAGTACAGGTAGCAAACAGAATAGGTTCCTGGAACCAGAGCACCAGATGTGAACAGGCCAGGAAGGCAAGGTCATATGAGCAGAGGTAATTAATTGCAGGATGGAGGGCTGGATGCTGGGCACTCCAGTAGTCTTCCAGTGTGAAGAGAGTTTCTGTTGGTTCTTAGGGAATCAGGTACATCCCTTCCACCAGCAGATGGTCATGACAGTTGTGACCATGCTACCTGCAGAAACTGGTCCCTTCGAACTTTATTTTCATTCTTTGGTTCTAGTCATTGCTTGCTTAAGAAAAATGAATAGTATGTTTTACTTTTCTACGCTTTCTGCCTTAGCAAACCATAGAACACTGCTGAGTCAAGAATGTGGTTCTCCTGACTTTGAGGTGGATATGTGTAAGCACTATGCAAGACAGAACACTGTGCATTTTACATTTCTGTGGCTTCTTAGTGGGCTCATCCAGGCAAAGTATCATCCATTGACAGGCTATATGCTTGTATTTTGATTAATACCATGTTTTTCTGATATGATATGGGTGAATATCACTAAAGGAATAAGTTATCCATAAGAAAGAGATTTGTTGTCTTTTCTAGTGGAAGAGTACATAAGCTCTCTTCTCTGCTGTGGTTTGCCCCTCATCTCCTACATAATACACTTTTGTGGGGCTGTAGCATGCCAAGTATCAGGTAGAGAACTGGCTACTGGGGATATTCCAATAGAAGACCATATCAGAGTGTTCATACCGAGACCTGTGGCTGATAGAGCATGGTTCTCTTTCTTGCTGTGAACCCCTAGTGCAGGCTGGAGCAGGAAGGGAGAACAGGCTATGCTGTAGTTTCACCAGGCTTGTGTCAGGCTGAGAAGGTCGTCTACTGTGTTTCTTTCTAGTATGATGAACATGTGATCAGCCCAAAGGAGTTTGTGCACCTGGCAGGGAAATCTACCTTGAAGGATTGGAAGAGAGCAATCCGGATGAATGGCATCATGCTCAGGTGGGCATCTGAAGAGTCTGAGATGATGGGAGGGGTTTGCAGCCATTGCTTTTTCATTTGATTTTAGATTTGTGAAGATGGGGCATTTTAGTTAAGTTTATTTTAATTTCCACTAATTCTTTACTTGGTGGTAGTGGTGGTAGTGTGTGTATACTTTGAATATGTCACTGTTAAAACTTAAGGATATAATCTGGTATTTGTGCATAGATAAATATTTAGGCTTACTTTTTTTTTAACAGCACTTTATGCTGCCCTTTACTTCTGTCTTTTTCATTAAAGTCCCTTGCAAAGTGCACAGGTACTCAGGACATGTCAGGCTCACTTTTTTTTTATGACCCAAGAGCCATACCCATATCTATGTATCTTGAATTTAGCATGCTCTGTTAGGAGTATTGCAGTAACCAGTGCCACCTCACTTCCTAAGCAGCCACTCCCTCGGGTGCTCTGTTTTCTGTCAGAGTAGTCACAACTTAGCCTCAGAGAAATCAGCTCTGAATACTTTCTCATAGCTCTCAGCCTTAGATTTCCAAGATTCCCTCTGTTATCTAGGATATGTCTGATGGGATAGCTGTTGAGACCACAGGCTGAGGGAGGTGTTTTAGAATTGTCTCAAGCCAGTACTGCCCATAGGCTAAGTATAGCTAGAGCCTCTGGCCTTCTGTTTATGGATCATAATAGGCTGGCTGAAACTGGTCAAGTTTAATCCAAGACCTCAAAGAGACAAGAGGAAGTATTTAGAAGGGAAGACCCTGGTAGGTGAAAATAAGTGACTGTGGCTTTAGATATTGTCTTAATTTAAGCTTTGAGCAACTCCCTTTCAGTCCTTCTAAAAGGTAAGACTGTCCCTGGAAATGATTCCTACCTCTCTTCTTCAGTACCGAGCCAGTCACCACCTTTGTTAGCTGTGGGCCTGCTCCCTAGGTCCAAGCCCACAGTATAGATACTTGCTAGCTAGCGTTTTCATCTCCCTCATGTGGATAGAATACTGTGTGGGTAGCCTGGGGTGGCTGTGCCATCTGTTTTGCACTTACATTGAGCTTTGTGCCCAGTGAAAGTTGCAGCCCATCTTCTACCTCAGTGGAACCAGTTGGCAACTTTGGCCCCTGCAGTTAGACAGTAGATGAAATATTTTTAGTTAGGTCTCACCTGAACTGCTCTGGCCTCTCTACAGGAAGATCATGGACTCTGGAGAGCTAGACTTCTACCAGCATGACAAGGTCTGCTCTAATACTTGTCGCAGCACGAAGATTGACCTCTCAGGGGCCCGTGTGTCCCTGAGCAGTCCCACATCCACAGAATACATCCCGCTCACACCAGCTGCAGCTGATGGTAGGTGCAAGAGGCTGCCAGTCTTGCAGGTCAATTGCAGCTATCCTGACCAGTCCTCTCTGGCTGCCCTACACCTTGTCTGTTCCCTTCCACATGGGCCCTACAGTGTTAGGTCAGCCTTCTTTGTAGCCTTCCTGGAAGCACATCTGGGAATTTGTTGGTTTTGCTAATGGGGAATCTTTTGTCTGTTTGTTTTTTGGCTTGGTTTTTTTCTCAAGACAGAGTTTCTTTGTGTAGCCTTGGCGGTCCTGGAACTCATTCCATAGACCAGTCTGGCCTTGAACTTCGAGAGATCTGCCTGCTTCTGCCTCCCAACTGCTGGGATTAAAGGCACGTACCACTGCCACCTGTCTGCTCATAGGGAGTCTTAAAATATTTCTGTTATTTTCATTTTAAAATAGTAATTCACATATAGAAGGGTATAAAGAATGGTTATGGATGGCCTATGTCCCCAGGCTTGCTCTCTCCCACTCGAAGTTTGCCTGGACTGGAGATACATGTTCCTGGGTGCTTGTGCTTTGAAAAACTGTCTTTTTCAGATCTCTTACTGGTACCTGGATGCAGGTCTTTCCTGTCATTTTGATTTTGGGTGACAATTTAGGATATTCTTCTCTGTTGATATCTATCCTTCAGAGTGGTAGAAAGGTTGACTTTTATATCCCCTCCCCTCTTCATGGTTTTTTGAGACAGAGTTTCTCTGTGTAGCCCTGGCTGTCCTGCAACTAGCCCAGTAGACCAGACTGGCCTCGAACTCACAGAAATCTGCCTACCTCTGCCTCCAAGTGTTGGGACTAAAAGTGTGCACTACTACCGCCCTGCAGTTTTCTAGAACTTTGTCCAGTTTTGAGAGAGAATTTTTGTAAGTAGAAGTGAGAATGAAGTTGGGATTTGAGCTCCTTGCTGTGTTACTTGGTGAAACTGAGCTGTTTTCTCTTTCTTGGCAGTGTCACTTAGCTTTCGTTCTACAGTGTTAAGCTGACATGTACTTCCAAATGATCAGGGATCTGTGACCTCTGTTTAACCAGGCCAATTGAGCCTCATCCGGGGATGGGGAAGAATGGGGCCCTATGAGTTCTTTCTGTGTTCTTCAAAGTGCTTTGTTGTAGACTAGTTGGTCAAGATTTGGCAGAGTCAGAGTTAGGGTTCAGCTCTTCTGATAGTGGTGCATTCTTCTCTTCAGAACCCCAGGGTCACCTAGGGTCATAGGTCAGAGACTGACTTTTGTTTGCTCTGTTTGCTCTGTCCTTAGTCCATGTTTATGGTTTACCATGATGTGACAGTGTCTTTTGCTTAGCTCCTTTCTGGACCCAAAACACCAGGTATATTAGGGGGTCAGGACAGAGCTTTTCTGGGGACACATTAAAACAAAAGGCAATGTGGGGAGTGAGTAGTCCAAGTCTTGGTGGCTGACTTGGCTTCCCTTATTAAAATTAGTCACAGCCGGGCGTGGCGCATGCCTTAAATCCCAGCACTTGGGAGACAGAGGCAGGCGGATTTCTGAGTTTGAGGCCAGCCTGGTCTACAAAGTGAGTTCCAGGACAGCCAGGGCTATACAGAGAAACCTTGTCTTGAAAAAAAAAAAAAAAATTAGTCACAGCCCTTCAGAGGCTAGTGAGGTGTTTTAAGTATACTTGGAGTTAGCTAAACTATGGTATTTGGTGGATAAATATATTAAATGCATTTTCAACTTCGTAGTGTTTCCAACTGATGATGTGTTTATCAGTGTATAGCTCCATCATGACTGGAAGAACATCTGTTAGTTTATTCTTGCAAGCCTTAGTGAAATGTTAACCAGCATACCAACTTCATGGAATTATTTTGTAGGTCTCATGAAAAAACGAAATGTATAGAATAGCTTTTACAGTAAATAGTCAATAAATAGTGGTTCCTGAGAAAGAGAACATTGACTGTCAGTGACAGGCCAGGGCAAATAGGAGCTGCTAGTGCCATCTCCTGACAGAATAAGAGGGCTTTCTGAGCCCTCTAATCAAGGCTGTAGTGCCTGAGAAAGATAGAATTGGGGTTAGGACTTAGCTTTTCTGGTTATTTAGTTTTTTTAGTTTAGGATTTCAATGAGTCTTTGGCTTTAATATCATATGTCTAAGGAGAAGTGTTTCTGTTCAGTTGATTCCATGCATATATGACTCACAAATATTACAACATTGATGAGTGGTAGGCCAGTTGGAAAGTTTCTGGAATATGTCTGCTTCTGGGTCTGCCTCTGTGCTAGATCTGTGTATGAAGCCTTGGTCAGAAACTCTAGAACTTCCAATTACAAACTATATGGTCATTGAGTTTGTAGGTATCAGCAATGGACTTGGTGATATACTAGAATGGATGGTTTATCTCTCTTTTAATATAAAAGAATGGAAACACGATGAGTTCTAGGATTGCTCTGGCATCAGTCAAATTTAGATGAGGTACGAGTGACCCATAGGGCAGAGAGAGAGGCAAGGTGGGCAGAGAGCTAGCTCCCCTTGCTATTTCCTTCCCAAGGCTCAGTTGCAGGGACTTGCATATAGAACTAGAGGAGCTGCTCAGAGGGTGTTTTCCTGTTCTTCGTGTGTTTAAAGACATCTGTGATTGAAAATAAACTCACTGTGAAGTAGAGAAGTACTTTGTATGAAGTAGAGAATTACTAGTGTATTGTGCTTATCAGATCTGTGAAAATGGGTGACAAAGGATGCAGATGAAACCTTAGAACGATTATTAGGACTTAAAGCTCTGGGGGCTGTAATGTAGAGCAACGCTCACTCACAACTCTGCCTTACCTGCAGTGAATGGCTCACCTGCCACCATCACCATAGAGACCTGTGAGGACCCTGGTGACTGGACCACAACCATTGGAGGTATATTCCCTCAGCTTCTCAGGATTACGGGTGGGCCCGTGGCTGGAGCTATCTACCCATAATCTGATCCTAGCTGGGTTTAGGATCCAACCATGGACATGCTAGATTTGTGGGCTATAATATGGAACTCGATGCTTTATGTGATGACCTCCTGAGGTGATGTCCTTTACTGCTTCCTGTTGTCAGTTACTCTATACATCAATTTGTATCCTGTCTACCTGACTCTTTCTCCATCATAGATGACACATTTGCATTCTGGCGGGGATTAAAGGATGCAGGCTTACTGGATGAAGTCATACAGGAATTCCAACAGGAGCTAGAGGAAACCATGAAAGGCCTGCAGCAGCGAGTGCAGGACCCACCCCTGCAGCTCCGAGGTAAGAGGGCCTGATTCTCCCTCCTGCTAGCCCCAGGCCCTGCCATGTGACTGGGATGGGAGCTGAACCTGAACACAGGACCCTATTGTGCTGAGGGGAGTTTTCAGTAGGAGAATCTTTGGAGCTGGCTCCTTCCATAAGAGGTCCATCAGGGGCTGGAGAGATGGCTCAGTGTGTAAGAGCACCCGACTGTTCTTCTGAAGGTCTGGAGTTCAAATCCCAGCAACCACATGGTGGCTCACAACCATCCGTAACGAGATATGACACCCTCTTCTGGAGTGTCTGAAGACAGCTACAGTGTACTTACATATAATAAATAAATAAATCTTTAAAAAAAAAAAAAAAGAGGTCCATCAGGAGCCAGCCCAGCACTGGAATTCAGGAACTCTAGGAGTAGCCTAGATTTTTACTAAGTGTTGGTGTTGTCCCTTTCAGATGCTGTCCTCCTCAACAACATCGTGCAAAACTTTGGCATGCTGGATCTGGTGAAGAAGGTACTGGCCAGCCACAAGTGTCAGATGGATCGTTCTCGGGAACAGTATGCACGGGACCTGGCAGGTATGCCCAGCAGCAATGTGGGGTTTGAGGAGCCTATAGGCTCACCTCTCTAGTTGTGTGTCCACATACTTTTCTGAGACATGGCTGCATAGGTGAACTTTTCATTTGAGAACTAAGAAGTCAGAACAACACTAGATATTATATATGGAAAAATCAGTAAAACTCCAGTGGCTGTGGTCTGACCTTGTCAGTACAGAAAGCACAGGTCACTGATTACTGACCTTTTTGTGATGAACCAAGTTATTTAATTTGAAGGAATAGGACAGGGAAATGGAAAAAACACCTGCTTCAGCCAGAACTGGATTGTCCTGTGGTGTTAGTGTATTAGTAATAAATTTTCCCTAGTGATTTTACTTAATTGTGTGCCCTGTATATGACTGTGTGTGTGTGTGTGTGTGTGTGTGTGTGTGTGTGTGTGTGTGTGTAGGCATTTTGGTTGCTTTGGTCTAACTTTCATGTGAAACTCACTAGAGCACATTGGTGCTGAGGGGAAGGTTTTTCTTATAGCATTTCCACTTTGGAATTGGAGTCTTGGGTCATCTTGAGGGCCATTAAGGGACCCACTGCTGCCAACCTTGCCAACCTTTGGCAAGCAGCCCTCTAGTCATCTGGGTGCTGTTGGTTTATAATCTGCTCACTGACTGTACATGTCTGCATTTTCCCTGTGAGAATACTATCTGTCCCCATCCCTGTTCTCTGTGGTGATGCTGTGTGTCTCCTGCAGCCCTGGAACAACAGTGTGATGAACATCGCCGCCGTGCCAAGGAGCTGAAACACAAGTCCCAGCACCTCAGCAATGTGCTCATGACGTTGACCCCAGTTTCCCTGCCATCCCCTATGAAGCGGCCCCGTCTTGCCCGGGCTACATCTGGACCAGCTGCTATGGCTTCCCAGGTGCTTACACAGTCTGCACAGATTGCTCTTAGCCCAGGAATGCCTATGTCCCAGTTGACCAGTGTGCCACTTGGCAAAGTAGTATCTACACTGCCTTCCACTGTCCTGGGCAAGGGTTCTCCTCAAGCTGCCCCAGCCAGTTCACCGGCCTCCCCACTGCTTGGAGGCTACACAGTTCTGGCCTCCTCTGGCTCTACCTTCCCCAACACAGTAGAGATTCACCCGGACACATCCAGCCTCACCGTTTTGAGCACAGCCGCCATGCAGGACGGCAGCACAGTACTGAAGGTGGTCAGCCCCTTGCAGCTGCTCACACTGCCTGGCCTGGGACCCGCCCTACAGAATGTGGCTCAGGCATCACCTGCAGGCAGCACCATTGTGACAATGCCTACAGCAACTGCCACTGGACCAGAGGAGCACACAGCTACTATTGAGGTGGCCGCTGTAGCAGAGGACCATGAGCAGAAGTAGCTGGCAGGGAGGGTAAAATCCTTCCAAGATGGGCTGGCTGCCTCTCCTCAGGCCACTGCAGGCAGAGGCCACTACAGACACAGGCCACAGGGCTGGCTCAGCACAAGCAGGTCTGATGGGCTGAACCAAAGAGAGGATTGCCGGATGAATCAAGAGAAGAAAAGGGGGCAGAATGTTGCCAGCAACCTGGAATATCTGTCTTCAACATATAAACTTTCTCCCCTTTTTTTGTGGGAAATACTCTTTTCCATCTGTTGCTTATTAATCCTGTTTACACATTGGGCCTTGAGCAGGAACCAGAGGGTCACTGACCAGGAGGAGGCCTGGGTGCTTCTGGTACAGCTACAGAGCCAGCACCAGAGCCCAGCTAATTATAGGTCCTAGTGCCTGCACCCCCATGGGGCTGAGCCTGCTGGGACATTATTGACACATGTCTTAGGCAGCATGCCTGAGTGTGGAAGCCATAGATCCTATGGATTTGGTCTCTTCCCACAGTTCTCTGTTGGTTCAGTATGGCCAGTGTCCATGTTCCTTTCACTGTTGGGAACATGCCCTGGGGCTAAGTGCAGACCCCAGTCAGGACCCCATCCCCACCCCACAGGCACTCAGGTGGTGAAGGGGTCTCATGGACCTGGCATGTTCTAGACCCCTTTGCACATGGGCTGCAGATGTTTTTAAGTGAATTGCTTAGTAGCCTTCTAGGGAAAAATCAAATTTATAGTGTTTTCAACCAAAACAATGCTGAGTGCCTAGGCTCCTGAGTCAGTTCTAGGAGGGACCCAGGGCACCAATACATACACACCTAGCCAGGTGCTAGAGGTCTTAAGTCGTGTCATTCCCTGAGACAAAGCTCTGGAAGAATCTTGTGGAAGTGTGCCTGAGACTTGGAATGGCTTAAATGACTCCCTGTGTGCAGCTGGCTCTAGTACTCCCCTATAGTTGCCCCCCTAAATCTCTTCTGGAGGTGGAGCTGGACCTCTCTGGCCAATACTCAATGTCTCTATCCTGAGAACTCCAGGGTATGTAAGGCTGTTTAGAGTGGTGAGTTGGTCAGCTGGAAGACAGGATCCAGAATGTTCCTTGGAAGGCTGTCTTCAGGCAATTTTTACAGGTCTAGGTTTGGGCCTGTGCTAGGGGCTACCTAGGCGAGTTTTTGGAGCCAAGCAATTCAGGGAACAAAGTTTTGGCCTCTTGGTAAAGGATGTCCTGGGATAGTCCTAAGGTGCCTCTTGAATCTCCTGTTCTGTCAATTGAAGGCTTTCCTTTAAAGGGCCCCACAGCAGGAAAGGCCACTGTCCCATTTCACTGCTTTGAAGGCTACCTTGTCCTTCCATCCATGCATCCCCTCGAGTGCCCAGATTGCTTTTACACCGTTGCTCTGCCCCTGCTCTCACCCCATGTCAAGCTACTGAGGCTCTTGTTTTCCTTCTGTTCCATCACTGTTCACTGTGGCCATGAATCAGCTGGGTTTAGCAGATGTTTACCTGTTTATGTATATACTCCTTTTTAAAAACTTGTTTTATTTTTTCATTGAGTTACAAGTCTTGTTATATGCAGCTGTGTGACTTTAGGGGCATTGGGAGGACCAGCAGGGTGGGTACTTCCTTGAAGTCCCTGCTCTACAAGCTCAGACTAGATTAATGTCACAAATAAAACCTTCCTGCCCTAGGAACCAAGAGTCTTTCCTTGGCACAAGCCCCAGATGTCACTTGCTTTGGGGGATGTGGGCCAGTTCCCTTTCTTCATAAGAGCAAGGTTGAGACATTTTTGGCCCTTGCCCCTTAGAGCATGGAGGTACTGGAAGGTGAAGTTTATTTCAGAGCCATACAAAAATAATTCTCAAATCAGCTTCAGAATTAGTTCATAGCACTCCTTCCCAGTGTCCTCAGAGGCTGTCTACAGCCCACCCTCCAAGGCAGCTTCTAGCAGGACAGAGAAGGACCAATAGTCCCGTCTGCATGGAAGCCTCAGTTCTAGGAGAGGAAGTGTTATCACTGCCCCACCACGTGTTTGTACCTGCCTCTCTGGTTCCTACTGACTTCTATTGCTGTGTTCCCTGCTTGTTGGGCCATTTAGGACCCAGGAAGGAAGGTCTTCCCTCTCCACACGCAAACGCGGGTGCTTGTGGCTGCTTTCAGTTTGGTTTTCTGAAAAGATAGGACAGGATTTGGTTTTGCAGAGGGTGCAAGCTCCTTTCCATGCCTGCCCAGGAGGCACGCAGAAGGGCAAGTTTGAGTTCTTTGAGTTCTACTTTGTATGTGTTTAGCAAGTATCTGCTTGGTACTTTGATTTAAAATAAAAACACTTTTATAATTTGTGTGTCTGTCTCTTGTAATGAAAGCTATGAAGAAACCAAATTTAACTTGAAAAACCATGTGTGCCCCTGTGACAGGTCCTTCAGACACATCTGCCCACTGAGTCCAGTTGTGTATGGTCTGGGTCCTGAAGTCAAGCAGAGTTTGTTTTGTTTCTTGTTGGTGGCAGTGGCTTTTTTGTTTTTGTTTGTTTGAGAAAGGGTCTCTCTACATAGGCCTTGCTGGCGGGAACTCAGGGATTCCATCTGCCTCTGTTTTCTTCTAAGTGCTGGAATTAAAGGTGTCTACCACCACTCCCTGTTCAACTATACCAGGTCCCATTTGGCTTCTGTGTTCAGCTCAGAGCGCAGATGTTCGTAGCATAGGTGCTAGGCATCTCTCTGTGAACCTCCATGTCACTGCATCAGACTGTGCAGACAGGGTGGCGCAGAAACAGATTTATTACGTACAAGTCAAGGCAGACATAGAGCTATAAAGAACATGGAACAAGGTGAGGATAGCAGGCTAGAGTAACTACTTCACCTTGTCCCAATGCTGAAGTTCCAGCAACTTCTCTAGAGGGTTAGGAGAGGCTATTGCTGTCAAGCTAGCCATGTTCTTCCCTTGCCCGGCTTTGTTTGAGAACCCCTTTGGCATTGTTCCCCTCTTTGGTATTATGATTCCTAGAGGACCACAGGTAGGCCTCTCCTATATCCTACAGAACAGAGAGGCAGATAGCATGTCATGTCAGTTAATGAGAGTTGGGGCAGGCACAGACTTCGTGAGGTGGGTGTAAGTGGATGTGTGACTTCCTAAGGGGGACCTAAACAAATATCTACTTCCCATCTAAAGACTTGCTGTGATTCAGTGTTCTTCCATGAGCATGCTCCACTGCAATAGAGTCAACAGATAGGCAATGGGCCCTTCCTATCATCACATTTCATGGACCCCCTGTTTCCAGCACACCTATGATCCTGCAGAAAATCTGTATGCACCTCAGATTTAATGCATCCAAAACAATACTTATTTTCTCCCCTGAACCTCTTCATTCCTATTGTTTCTTGTCTCTAAGAAAGATGTCACCAGCCACCTGCTGCTCAAGCCACCTTCCTGAAATCTCAGTTCAGATATCCCCTCCTCACCAAGCCATACCCCACCACCTCTCAGACCAAGACAGTCCACATTTTTCTTCACTGTTATTCTCCACCGTCACTCGGTGGTCCCAACATTACCAAAGGACCATTTTCTGCCTCTGGGCAAGGGGAATGTCCCTTCATCAGCCCTTCTGACACCTATTCCTGACATTTGTGGCAGTCACCAGCTGCAGAATATAAACCTACTAATTTAGAAGGGTCGCCTTCCTGTGCCCCCACTGAGAAGTCCCTACAGACAGGTTCCAGCACTAGCTACTTGCTGAAAGAGAATGCATGAAGGAAGAATGGGGAGCAGGGGAGCAGTCTCACTAGCTCGCTGTGTTCTGAAGCACAGTCCGCAGAGGATGGTGCTGAATGACACCCCATATCTGGATAGACTGCAGCTTTCCCATTCACCTGCTGAAAGAGGACACATTTTCTCATTTTTTTTTTTTGAATATATAACCATTGCTGGATCATGCAGAAACTTTTTTTTTTCTGTTTTTTAATTTTGTAAGCAATCGCCACTGTCTTCTGGTACACAGCTGTATCGTTTTGCATTTCTACCAGCAATGAGTGTGACTGTTGACCTACATCTTCACTCCATGTAGTATACTTAGCATTTTGGACTTTGGCATTGTGATAGGTGTAGGTGGCCTCTCACTGTTGCGCTGTTTATTTTGAGATTTTATCACTGTGTAGCCCAAGATAGCTTCAAAGTTGTAATTGTCCTGCCTCTCCTGTGGGATTACAGACATGTGATGCCACATTCAACTTCCCTATTTAAAAATGATTATGTCACTGTGTGCATGATGTATGTTGGAGTGCATGTGTCATGTGCATGTGGAGGTCAGAGGACAACTTTGTGGAGTTAGTTCTCTCCACCTCTTTTATGGGTTCCAGAAATGGAACTCAGGTTGTCAGGCTTGTACAGCAAGTGCTTTTACAAACAGCCATCTCGTCATCTTTCCCTGTTGTTTTAATTTGTAGTTGCATGATGGCATATGATACGGAACACCTTTTTAAAAGAAGGTTTGTGCCTGGTGGCAGTGGTGCATACCTTTAATCTCAGCACCCGTGAGGCAGAGACAAGCAGATATCTCTGAGTTGAAGGTCAGCCTGGTCTTAAAACAAGAAAAAAAAAAAAAAAGAAAAAGAAAAAGAAAAACATTTGTTTTTATTCTTAGGTGTATGAGCATTTTGCCTACATGTATGTATCTGTGACACATTCATGCCTGGTGTTTGCAGTGCCAGAAGAAGACATCGGACACTCTGAACTGGAGTTAAAAGATGGTTTTAAAGCCAGCTGGTAGCTCATACTTTTAATCCCAGCACTCAGAAGGCAGAGGCAGGTAGATCTCGAGGACAGCCAAGGTAACATGGAGAAAACCTATCTCAAAAAATGAAACCAAACAAAGATAGTTGTGAGTTGCCATGTGGGTGCTGTGAACTTGTGAATTAAATTCAGATCCTTTGCAAAAACAGGAAGTGCTTTTAATTGCTGTTTCTTCAGTCCTTTTTTTTTTTTAAAGATTTATTTATTTATTATATATAAGTACACTGTAGCTGTCTTCAGACACACCAGAAGAGGGCATCAGATCTCATTACAGGTGGTTGTGAGCCACCATGTGGTTGCTGGGAATTGAACTCAGGACCTTTGGAAGAGCAGTCAGTGCTCTTAACCTCTGAGCCATCTCTCCAGCCCCCTCTTCAGTCCTTAAAAGACCTTTTTATATGCTCATACATCCTCTTTAGGAAAGTGTCAGGTCTTTTGTCTACTTTAAAAATATATACCACAACTAGCATGTCGGGGGCCCACAGAATTACAGACAGTTGTGAGTTGCTATGTGGGTGCTGGGGTCACTAAACCCGGACCTTCTGGGAGAACGGCTGGTGTTCTTCCCCACTGAGTCATCTCTCCAGATCCCTTTTTGCCCATTTTCATCTAGGTCCATTTTGTTAATTATGACTTCTGTCTTATATTTTGCTTTTTCTTTCCATTCTTTTTTTTTTTTTTTTTTTTTTTTGACAGGTTTTCTCTGTATAGTTCTGGCTGTCCTGGAACTCACTTTGTAGAGCAGGCTGGCCTCGAACTCAGAAATCCGCCTGCCTCTGCCTCCCGAGTGCTGGGATTAAAGGCCTGCGCCACCACGGGCTCTTTTTTTTCTTTTTTGGTGGGGAATAAGGTGGGGTGGGGGCAGTGTTGGAGAATCAAACACAGTGTCTCACAACTACTGAGACTGAAGATGGGGCAGATATTAGTCTTTTATTAAATATTTTCATCAGATTTATTTTTTATAAGTATCTCTCCCAGATTATGGCTTGTCTTCTCATTTCTCTTAATATTTTTCAAAGAGCTTTTTTTTTTTAACTTCACTTTTGCCAGGCATGGTGGCACTTGGGAGGCAGAAGCAGGTGGATCTCTATGTTCCAGGACAGCTAGGTCTACATAGTGAGTTTCAGGCTAGCCAGTTCTGTATAGTGTGAGCTGCTCTCTCAAAACAACCAAACAACCAAACCACCAATAAAAACTGCACTTGAACTTTGAAGTTTGAAAATTTAAAAAGATTGTGGGCTGGAAGTATAGCTCATTGGTAGAGTACTTGTCTAGTATACACACGCTCCTACTTCAGTCCCAGCACTAAAGGGAAAAAAGAAGAAGAAAAGACTGCTTACAGTTTGTCAGGCACACACCTATTTTTACTATGGTTTTTTTTTTTTTCTCTGTCATTGGCTGCTGCTGCTTTAGTTACTTTTCTGTTGCTGTGACAAAACACCATAACCAAGGCAACTTATAAAAGATTTGCCGGGCGTGGTGGCGCACGCCTTTAATCCCAGCACTCGGGACAGCCAGGGCTATACAGAGAAACCCTGTCTCGAAAAACAAACAAAAAAAAAAAAAAAAAAAAAAGGGAAAAAAAAAAAAAGAAAAGAAAGAAAGAAAACATTTAACTTGGGGCTCATGGTTGCAGAGGGTTAGAGTCCATGACCACTGTGGTAGAAAGTATGATGGCAGGCAGGCAGGCATGGTGCTGAGGCAGTAGCTGGGATTTTACAACTCTATCCACGTATAGGAGGCAGAGAGAGCCAACTGGCATGGACTTTTGAAACCTCAAAGCCCACCTACAGTGACACACCTCCTCCAGCAAGGCCCCATCTCCTCATCCTTCCAAGTAGTTCCGCCTATTCAAAGTCTCTGGGAGCCATTCTCATTCAGACCACCATAGTGGTTATTCTCATCATTGTGGCTTATCTTTTAATTTTTCTCAGTGGTTTCTACATGGTAGAACTGTTTAGGGAGGACTAGGAGGTGTAGCTTTGTTGGAGGAGGTATGTCTCTGGTGGGTGGGCTTTTGGGTTTCCAAAGATTCCCAGCATTTTCTCTGCCTTGTGATTGTAACTAAGATGTGAGCTCTCAGCTGTTCATTCACTTCACCATCATGGACTCTAACCCTCTGAAACTGTAAGCCAAGTTAAACTCTTGTCATAGTGTTTAATCATAGCAATAGGAAATTAAGACATAGGATTAACATATGTGTGTGTGCATTTATAACTTGTATTAAAGTTTCATTAATGATCTAATAATTTTACATATGTATTTTCCTCCCTAGTCTAATTATAAATTTCAGTCACACCAGTTTGGGGGTCTTTTTGGCCTCTTCAGTCTGGCCTAGCACCTGGGGGCTTCTGTGAAGAGAACAGGAGTCTGTATCGGGATCATTGTAATGGGGTTGAGCTCAATCTTTAAAAGGAAACAGGGGGTTGTGTCTCCCAATACCTCATCACAGGGCTTGTGACATCCATCTATCTGTCTGTCTCTAGTGATGCTCACTCTGCTGACTCTGTTTAAGCAGCATCCAAGCAGTCACTGTGGTCAGTGCTTACTCCTCAGAGGTGATCATCTAAGGAGTAAAAAGCGAAGCCATGGAGGGACTGCAGCTGGGATGATGAATAAGATCACAGATCTGTACCAGCATTTGCTTTGTTGTGATGTGTCATGAAATGGGGTATCCAGGACATATCCTTTCAACTTAGGACGGGCATCTTTTGCTGTGGTCGGGATGTTGCTAGAGGAGTAAGAGGAGAAGGGTTGGGGCTAGGTACATGTGAGACACTCAGGAAGAGAAGCCAAGGAGGCCCTTGGATCTCATTGTCTAGTCCCAGAATCTAGGTTTAGAGGCCAAGTATGGTTGGTTGGCATGGGAACATTCTGGAAGATTATCTGGCTTTTGCACAGCTGAGGTCAGAGAGCAGGGTCCCATGTGTCTGTGTGGTGCCTGACCAAGTTGTTCTAGAAGCATTCTTCATTCTATGGAGATATATACCTGGTCCCAAAGCAAGGTTCCAAAGGCTGAGAAAACAGTAAGTCCCACACTGGTTACTTCATCTTACTTCTGATTTCTAGAACAGACTCTGTGTGTGTGTGTGTGTGTGTGTGTGTGTGTGTGTGTGTGTGTGTGTGTGTGTGTGTATTTACAGTCAAGAATGCATTTCTTCTTTAGTAAAGTATCCAAAACTGAGAGACCCCCTTTTCAATGGCTTCCCAGTATTCCCTACATGAGAGGGGGAACCACCATTGCAATGATGCTGGGCTTGGGGACCTGGATCTGTGATAATTGGAAGGAAGGCTGTTATGAGTAAACCCAGCAACTGCTGTCTGTTACTGTTCCTTGGTGTGGGCCCCCTGTTCTTTTAGATGTGGCTAACTAGTTGCTGTCTTTCAGTTGCACCAAGACTTAGTGTGGTCTTGATGATCCAAAACAGAGATTTGATCAAGAGGTTCTGGTCTGTGTTTCCTCACATGAAGGTCAAGATTTTTTTCTACGTTTGGAACAACTTCTATTTCCACTTTTCTTTCTATAGCAAATATTGGCTCATATACTCTGCCTATTTTTTTCATAGATTGCTTTTCTGAACTCATAATGTTTATAGTTTAAAATACATACTATATTAAAGAAGTCAGACTTTTACCTGAGATAACAGTTACAATTTCCCTTTTTGTTTCTCTGGCTTTGCTTTATTGACAATGAAGGATTTTTTTTTTCTATACAAAATTGTTTTAGTTTTGTGGGATGAAGTTATTGATAGTGTGCTGGTAGATGTTTAACAACTGGTTCTCTGAAAAGGAAAAGAATTCCGTGGTGACCTTTGTGGCCTGTCAAGCTATTGACTGAGTCTTTTAACCTACATTGGGAGGAGCCAGCTTCATCATGTCTGCTAGCGTAGGAGCAAGCAAAGACCCTTGTTTCACTCCAAGGCTAAGATGGCTAACTGGGAACATAATTCTACCTTAGGTTCTTTTAGGCTGTTATGATTTTGTCTGTTTACATCTTTGAACCATCTTCTATAAGACGTTGATAGAGGCCAGTACCATTCTGTCATTTCTGCTTCAGTATGCTAACTAACTGCTAACAAGTGAGCACAGAGCAAGCCATCTTTTTCAGTGCTTTACACCTTGTATTGAACTCCTGCATGCATATTCTGATAAATTTGTGGACTCTGACCCACAGACCTGCTTGTCCATCTGTAAGAAAAATTAAATATGAATCTTTTCTAACAAATACTATAAAAGGAATTAAAAAAATTTTTTTTATCCTCTCTGCTGTGTGTAAGACTTTCTTGTAAATGTTTTAATTCCCTCGCCTGGTTAAACTTTTGTTTACACAACAGGCCTCCAGCTGCATTCCAGCAATCTGATGACCTAGAGCAGTAACAGTTAGTTCCCTGGCCCATCATTTTCTGTGTGCCAATTCTTTTCAGACTAGCCAACGGGGAAAAGAAACAGTCCCCACCTGAGTTAGAATAAAAACCAAGTGTATTTTCTGTCACTGTGTGTTTCCTCTTTTGAATACACTGTCTTGATCTGTAAGTTTTGCCTTACTTATCTAGACACTTCTGTTGGAGTGGTGGTCTTCTTTGTGACTCCAAATTTACATATACCTCCTCTGAGACAGGATAGCTGTCCTGGAACTCACTTTGTAGACTAGGCAGGCCTCAAACTCAGAGATCTACCTACCTCCATACTTTCTAAAGGTATGCGCCACCAGACCCAACCTAAAACTTATTCCTGACACATCGGTGCTCTTCATGACTTTACAGTTTTGAACAGTAAGGGTTGAGTTCCTGCTAGCTGGGGATTGGCACGCAGCCTCAACTCCTCCCCCACAAACCCCATCCCTCGCTGAGGAGAGCTATCTTTGAGTATTCCCACCCTCCACCCTATTGTGAATGACCCAAACCACAAGGAGGAAGCAATCTTTTCTGATACGTGGTCATTTCTGCTGAGTACTCAATGTCTGTCTGTCCTCTGCAGCCTGTAAGACTGGAACCCCGGTGCCACAGTGTCCTAGCTCAGTGGGCTACTCAGCCTTTTGGATGACCAAACTGCACTTTCCCACTGAGCTCAGGCAACTCCAATGAGAATGCACAATGTCCCCAGCGCTTCCTGCTCTGTGATGAGCTCTGGCACGCTCCCAAAATCTCTGTGAATCTGAAGGGGTTGACTTGCCAAGGACCAGCCTCAGCTTAGAGAGCGGTTCTGAGAGAAGTGGTGACTGGAAGGGGTGAAAACTAACAACTCAGAAGTCGAATCTGGGTCTAAGCTGCTGAGATGGCTTTCCAGACTGCGCGCCCCGCCCCCGCCCCTTCCCCACCCCTCCCCCGCCCCGTGTGTGCCTGCGCACTCTGAGCTCCTGTGTTCTGCTCTGCTCTAGACAGCGTTTTCTTGCTATTCTAAAAACTCTCTGGTTGAGACAGCTCTCTCTGCTAGTGAAAATTCTAAAAGCGATCTGGATAGCAGCTATATCCAGCAACTAGCTCCCTGAAAACACCTAGTCAGGTCTAAGGGGATCTCTCTCTCTCTCTCTCTCTCTCTCTCTCTCTCTCTCTCTGTGTGTGTGTGTGTGTGTGTGTGTGTGTGTGTGTACACGCGCGCGCACGCGCGCGCGCTATATTAAAAAAAAAAAATTTTGGATCTTCAGACCAAGTCAGAAATCCTGTTAAGAAAAACCTCTTGAAGAACTGTTTTTGCTCTCCAGAGATCTCCAGGTAGCTCAACTCTCACTAGAGAAAAAAAGAACTGCTATTCCGTTCTGCTAGCTCATCTCATGAAGACCAAAAGCCCAGTTTTTAAATTTACATATCAATTCACTTATTGATTCCAGGTTCTCTTTTGATTATCCTATTAATCAGCATCCTGTGACCCCAACCCTTTGATTCAGAGAGAGCAAACACACACTTTCTTTAACACTGAAAAAGAATTCAGAGATCTGTATGCCTTAGTTAAGCCTAGATGACATGCTAGTTTGTTGGGACCCTGCCCTGAAATTATTTCCACTGTGCACCGTTTCCATCACACCCGAGTCTAACCTTGCTCTGTCCTAGGCTGACCTTAAACTCAGGAACCTGCATGCCTTTGTATCTTTCTGACAAGTTGGCACATTGTGTAGCTGTCTCCGTTCCTTTAAACTCGTGAAACTCCTCATAATTCATATTGCATCCTTATATTTTTGGATAGCTAAGAAATTATATATTTTCAAATTCAATTATTTAGAGCTCTTTCCCATAGCCTTAAGGGCTGTCCTGAGGGTTCCAGTGTTTACCATTTCGCAGAGACCCTGGACACCCCTAACCCTAACCCTAACCCTACACCCTCGACTCCTGGACTCCTGCTGTTTCTACTTCTCCAGGAGTCGTTAATGTTAACAGAGAGGACATTCCTGGAAGGAATGTGAAATATGTACATTTTTACACAAACTTGCCTTATGCCCACAGCAGCCAATGACACTCCTGGAGGCTCACACCAGGACCCTGTTCCAGGAGTAGGAACCATATCACTCTGTCCCCACCAGGGGACATGCCAGGCTCAGCATTGACTAAAATCATTAGCGCTTCAAGGAAGAAGTCTAGAGCCTTTTAGGAACAAGTCCTGGCCCAGCATAGAGGTCTCTGTTCCTTGGCCCTGCTCCCGAGGACACTCCCCCTTGGCTATAGCACCCAGAGTAAATTTGTCAAGGCTCTATAGGCAAAGGCTCTCCCACTCCCAAATAGGTTTTTTTTGTTTGTTTGGTTTGGTTTTTTTGCCTAAAGCCATCTACCCTGAGGCTCATCTCACCGTTCCCACACAAGAGAGTACAGACATCTAACTATGAGTAGGGGGAGGGACGGGGAAAGGGCCAGGTTAAATCCTTCCGTGTTGACCTCAAAGGAACTGTGGAGGTGGGGAGTGGGGGAAATCTTCCTAGGGCCAGGGAGCTCCGCCAGGTCTGGGAGGGAGGCTATCACTTGAGGGCGGGGCAGGGGCGGGGCAGGGGGGGCAGTGAGGTAATTTCCGTGCTCTGTCGTCAGAGATCTGAGTCGCCCCAGGGGCAGAAACGAAACTGATCGCTACTCTTAAGTCGATGCTGGTGTACTGGGTGAGTATGGGGTGGTGGCTGGGGACTGGAGGGGCCACCTAGAGAGGTGTGAAGACCACCCCTTTGCCTGCAAATGGGCAAGATCAGTGGCCTCAGACAGACCCTAGCATCGGACAACTCCATGGACCCCTCTTCCTGCTTCTCCAGCTGCCCGGTATGGGATTCTAGCTCTGACGATTTAGAAAACTCCACAGAGGAGTGCAGGGAGGGACTGCAGGCTTTGCCTGTTGCTCATTCTTTCCATTTAAAACATAATCTTTGTACCTCAACGTTTCCCTTGAAAGTTTAGAGGGCTAGGGTATAGGTCAGTAGTAGATTTTTTTGCTTGGCATGTATGAGAGAGAGAGAAAGAGAGAGAGAGAGAGAGAGAGAGAGAGAGAGAGAGAGAGAGAGAGAGAGAGAGAGAGAGAGAGAGAGATCCCCTTAGACCTGACTAGGTGTTTTCAGAGAGCTAGCTGTTCTCTCTCCCATCCTTGCTGGGTGGTGGTACTAAGACTCTGGGCTCTGGGCATTGCCTCTCCTTCTGGCATCTCTGTGGGAGCTCTGATGAGGGCTATCTAACCTGGGTAGATCGGGATTTCTACAAGGCTGTGCCCTCCCCTCCAGAGGCTCCTGTTGCCAAGTCCAGGTGGGCTACAGTAGTCTTAGCAGTCAACTAGCTGGTCTCAAGAAAGGAGGTACTCTCTTCAGATGGCCAGGAGCCCCAGAGGTACCGGATGGAGGATTCTGTGGCCTCCCAACCTTTTTTTTTTTTTTTTTTACCAGCAGCCACTTGGGCAGGACTTGAAAAGGCCTTTCAGGAGGAAAGGTTAAGTTAGAGTTTTGCCCAACAAGCCAAAATTGGGCAGAAGTCTGTCCTATACCTGACAGAGGTGTAGGTCCTTCTTGACCTTGGGCTGACTTGCTTCTCTTGTCCTATCATCTCTCCAGGGCTAACGGTTTCAGTACAGCAGCTTCCCAGAAGCCTTGCTTATAATCCTGAAGGACCTGGCCTTCATCCGAGATGGCATCCGTGGGTTGCAATCTGAGGTCGGCCAGCACATCCACCACCAACGGGCCATCCTTAGCTGGACTCTATGCTAAGGTAGACCTTCACTTGGGCTGCTCCCGCTGCACCCAGTGCCTCAATGAGAGCACCTACATTCTGTGTGAGGTAGAGCACACCTGCCCCAAGGAGATCTTGCTGGCCCGCTTCAAGCAAGCAGCGAAGAGTAAGATCTGGCGTAAAGTGGGCCGCAGACCCAGCTTCCCAACACCTATGCGCTATCAAGTCTGTCACTACTATAGCCCAGGGTTGGGCTGTAGGCGTCACTGGAACAGATGCACCTTTGCCTGGAGCCCCGAGGAGGCACTGGTCTGGACATTTGAGCTCAAGAACAACCTTCCCCGACTGAAACTGAAAGAGGCTGTGCAGGGCACCAGAGCCCCAGATAGGCTGCAGACCCCAGCTGACACCATCCGAGCAGAGTTTGGTGGCCACTTCCAATTACTCTGTGCCATCTGCTTCAAGTGCTGTCCCCCATGCCTCTGCCCCGTGGATCCCAGGGGCCGTTGCCCTAAGCACCAAATCTGCCCCACACTTCTCATCCATGTTATAGTTGAGGGCCTAAAGCGACAATTTGTGGAGGTGCGGCCACTGCCACAGAGAAAACATCCTTTAAACTACTGCATGTATGTGGGCCGTGGGGTACCATGCCGCCACGGGGCCTCACGCTGTGGGTATGCACACAGTGCTGTGGAGATGGCTGTGTGGAAGGCTGAACAGTTGGATGGGCTTCAGAGAGGAGATCTGCTCACATATCCTCTCATTGGGGAGGACAAGTGGAAAGCCAACCCTAACCCTAACCCTCCAGTGGCCAAACTGTACTGCCATGCCTGCCTGGTCACCTGTAATTCTCAAGAGGCATTTGAGAACCACTGCTCCTCCCTGGAGCATGCACAGATGGTGGCCTTTGACCAGGCTGTGCCCTGGAAACACCGTGCCCCACCAATGGGGCTCTCCAAGTTCGAGCTCTGCCCTAGGTAAGGAGAATTGGGTGGGAGACTAGGGTGAGAAAACCCACACACACAACGCTAGCCCAAGGGATTGTGAGGTCCACGAGGCCTGGAACCTGCCTATCATTTGCTGTGCCCTCTGCATGTCAAGCTAGTGCTGCAGTGGCCCCTGAAGAAGGTTCCTTGTGCCAGCTCTTGTCCTGGATATTCGGGGTACAGAGCAAATGAAACCCCCTACACAATCCATTCCTGCTCCCCGTATAGGCCAGGGTTGGACTGGCTGAGAGGGTTGGCTCCTGAAGTCCTGCTGACCTCTTCGTCTCTCCAGGCCTGACCTCTGTGAGCACGGAGAGGTCTGCATCAGGGCACACTCAAAGCAGGAGTTACAAGAGTGGGTTCAGCGGGCACAAGACATGGAACTGCGAGAACGGGCCGCCTGGCAGGATGGGCTGGTACCTTACCAGGCACGGCTTCTGGCGGAATACCAGCGCAGCAGCAAAGAGGTGTCAGTGGTAAGTGGAATCTTGTGAGTGGGTGAGGGTGGGCCCACAGCTGCAGTGCTGAAAGCCCAGCTTCTTTGTGCAGATGACTGAGACCATCCGTGGAGTGTCTGTCACTTGCCACCCGCCACTGGTGCATCAGGCCCAGGAGAAGAAGATCCAGCACCAGTGGGTGTTCACCATCCACTCTGAGGTGAGGGTCAGACAGCTCTGAGATCACAGGTCTTATGGGTACTCCCAGGCTTGGGTGGAGGGATTTCCAGGGTGTTAAGGACTACAAGCGGACAGATATAGAAAGCATGAGACTTGGAATGGATGCTGTCAGTGCCTTCACATCCGTGTCTGTGTGACCTAGGACAAGCCTCATAGCCTCTCTGGCTCACAAAGATAGGACTGTGGCACCCTCACTCTATGGATGGGATCACACAATGGAGTAAATTAACCAATACAGGAAACAAGTGTGCCTGGGGAAGGGGGGAAGGTATAGGGGATTTTCGAAGAGGAAACTAGGAAAGGGGATAGCATTTGAAATGTAAATGAAGAAAACATCTAATAAAAAATACATTAAAAAAAAAAAAAACAAGTGTGCCAGTGTTTGGCACCTGGAGAGTGAATGTAACTTGTGATTACAGAACCCTGAAAATCCCAACTGTTCATCTTTTTTTTTTTTTTTTTTTTTTTTTTTTAAATATCTTCTGGGCCTTAGGCAAGGTTCATGAGCAGAAGAAACCCGGGGCACACTCAGAAAGTGGCAAGCTGCCTTTCTCAGGATGGTGGGAAGGGTCAGGTTAAAGGAATCACCACGGGCCTTGACAGGGTCTCAGGGCCCATTCCATGCTTTATGGCCTATGTCTCATTCTCCAGGATCCCTTGCTACATGTGGCCCTACTCAAGCAAGAGCCTGGAGCAGCCTTCTCACTGGTGGCCCCCAGTCTCCCACCACACCAGCTCTATGCACAGGGAAAGCACTTCTGCGTACACAACTCCCCGGCCCAATTCAAGGTAGGGGTGCTTGTGCAGGCTGTCTCCTTCGGCAGCTTCGAGCAATGGGTGGTCTTTGACTTTGGGCGCAGGCCAGTGCTTCTCCAGAAGCTGAAGCTGCAGCTAGGCCAGACACACAGCCTGGGGCTAAATGGGAAGCCAGCACCCAGCCACCCCCAGGAGCTGGAATGCTGGCACACAGGCAACCGCCACGTGGTGCTTGAGGTAGACTGGACACCCGAGCAGGAAGCCCTGATGGCCAAGTACAAGTTACCCTCCCTGGCCCTGGAGTTCAATCAGAACGTTGTGGTCTGGGGGCCCATCTCTCGTTCGAACTACCGACAGAGGATGCACAAATTCCTCTACGAGGAGGAAGCAGCCCAGCAGCAGCTAGTAGCCAAGTAAGTGGGGCAGTGGGCCGGCAGGAGTGGCCGAAGTCTGGACTTAGAGATAGGTCTTTGACTATGGCCTAGAAAGCTGACCTGTAACTTTCTACCAGGCTGGCCGTGAAGGGCCAGGTATCCCTGAAGACTGCACTGGAGACACCAGCACTCGGCATGCTCTTCGCACCACCAGGGGCCCTCTATGCCAAGGTCCCTTTCCACTCCTCTCTGTTGCCAGACACTGACCAGGGCTTCCTGCTGAGCCGAGCTGTCAGCACAGCCCTTGTGGCTCCCGCGCCTGCGCCTAACAGTACAGTATACCAAGTGCGGCTGGAGGCACGGGCCAGTTCAGAGCACGCGCTGTGGCTGCTGTTACCAGCGCGATGCTGTATGGCTTTGGGGCTGCAGGCCCAAGACAGCCCCATCTTGGAGGTGCAGTTCCAGATTGACCCTATGACCTTCCGGTTCTGGCATCAGGCAGTGGATGCGCTGCTCGTGGAGCACCTGGTGGTTCCTGACCTTCCTGCCTGCACCCTGCCCCACCCCTGGCCCACCCCACCCTCGTTTCGGGGCAATCACAAACAGAAGCTGGCTGTGGGGCTCATTGCAGGCAGAAGACCCGAGGGCACAAAGCACATCCCACCACTGCTCATCTATGGCCCCTTTGGCACTGGCAAGACATACACATTGGCCATGGCCGCCCTTGAGGTTGTCCGGCAGCCCCACACCAAGGTGCTCATCTGCACACACACCAACAGGTGAGCCCAGAGCTGCTTCCAGGTTGCTCACCACTGCCCTGCCTCTCAGAGCACCCATCTCTCTGATTCTTATGGAGATATGGGTGCCTTTTCCACAAACCCTAGACCAAGGAGGGAGTTATTGTAGTGATGTGTTTTGGCCTACCCCATGTTTCTTAGGCAAGTCTCTCTCTCTCTCTCTCTCTCTCTCAATATAGAAACGGGCTATTCAACAAAAAAGTTCCTCTTTGACTAATGTGGGTTTTTTATTTATTTATATTTTAGTTCCCTAATAACACATTATTACAGGCACGGAGTCCCCCTTTTAGCCCCAGAGTACGGGGTGGAAGAGCCCAGGACAGTAACCACATGTCCTGAGCTAATTTCTAGGCTGAGTTGAGGGTCTGAGTGTCAAGGCTGTTGTTGCTTATCTGAAGATCCTAGGCAGTACCTCCTTGGCCTCTTAACTCTCAAGCTCTACTCCTGGAGATCAGACACCAATTCTTGTTGCCAAAGCTTGCAGCACCCAGGAGCTGTGTTCAGGCTCAGTGCCAACCCCTAGCCATGGGTGGTCTCAGGCCATAGCTAGGCCTCAATTAAGAGACTGCCTTCTCTAAGCTATTCCTGACCACCCATGCTCTCCAAGTCTTGCCCACTTATCTTCAAGAGCTGACCTTTCCTGTGTCTTTGCTTTTTGTCCTCTTCGCTTTTTGTCCAATTTGAGTCCTTGGGCAAGACCCCTGTCTATCTGCCCTATGAGTGTTCCTGGTATCCAGGCAAGGCTGCACACATGTTTTAGCCAGCAGCCTGAGTCCTAAAGCAGCAGCCCATTGTGCCTCCCCCTTCCTACAGCGCTGCAGACATCTATATCCGGGAGTATTTCCACGACTATGTCAGCAGTGGCCACCCAGAGGCCACTCCACTCAGGGTGATGTATGCAGATCGTCCCCCAAGACAGACTGATCCAACCACGTTGCAGTACTGCTGCCTAACTGAGGACCGCCAGGCCTTTCGCCCACCCACAGGCCCAGAGCTGGCACATCACCGTTTAGTGGTCACCACCACTTCTCAGGCTCGTGAGCTCCAGGTGCCAGCCGGCTTCTTCTCCCACATTTTCATCGATGAGGCAGCCCAAATGCTGGAGTGTGAGGCCCTTATCCCACTCTCCTATGCCTTGTCATTCACCCGTGTAGTACTGGCAGGGGACCACATGCAGGTCACACCTAGGCTCTTCAGCGTGCCTAGGGACAAGTCAGCCGAGCACACGCTGCTGCACCGCCTCTTCCTGTACTACCAGCAGGAGGCACACAAGATCGCTCAGCAGAGTCGCATCATCTTCCATGAGAACTACCGGTCAACGGCAGCCATCATCAATTTCGTCTCCCATCATTTCTATTTAGCCAAGGGCAACCCCATCCAGGCCAGTGGCAAAGTCCCACGTCACCCCCAACACTACCCTCTCATGTTCTGCCATGTGGCAGGCAGCCCTGAGCAGGACATGTCCATGACATCCTGGCTTAACTCGGCTGAGGTCACCCAGGTAGTGGAGAAGGTGCGGGAGATCTACAATGCCTGGCCTCACTGCTGGGGACCCCGGGAGCAGAGGTACATCTGTGCTGTCTCTCATGGTGCCCAGGTGAGCTGTCTCCTCAGGCTGACCATAGGACCGTGGGGGTGAGGGTGAGGGTGTCTAGGGATTGTCAGGAGGGCCTGTTCCTTACTGGGTGACAGGCCCCTAGAACCCTGGACTTGTCTGCAGGTTAGTGCGCTGAGACAGGAGCTAAGAAGGAGGAACCTTGGTGAGGTGTCTGTGGGCAGCTTTGAGATCCTGCCAGGTAGGTGACACAAATGTGGGCCAGAGGCTGGCCTAACAGGGAGGCAGCTTCCAGCCCATTCCTTGGATGTGCATATATAGGGTGGGACTGAGGTGGCCAGGCTGCCGGTCCTACCTGGCCATCTGACCCATCTCTCCCATAGGGCGTGAATTCCGGGTGGTGGTACTGAGCTCTGTCCACAACCGCAACAGTCTGCTTAGCCCTGGGGCGCCAACCTCAGAGTTCTTCACCGAGCCTCGAGTACTGAACACGGTCATGACCCGTGCCCAATCTCAGCTGGTGGCTGTGGGGGATGCTGTGGCCCTCTGCTCCTCTGGAGCCTGCAGAAATCTCTGGAGAAGCTTCGTCCGTGAGTGCATAGAACACCACAGTGTCTTCCCCGAGGAGCTGTCGCTGGAACAGATTGAGCAGGGTGTGGCCCAGAGGCAGAACTGGGCCTCGTTGACACTCAAAGCTAGGGGCCCAGAGGCAGAGCAAAAATCTATGGCCCAGGGCCCGCAAAGGCCCATAACTGAAGGGACCATGGTCCCAGTGAAGGCAGAGACCAGAGCCGGGGCAGCAACCACAGCACAGACTGCAGCCGTAGCAGCAGAAGACACAGCTAGAGATGCAGAAGCAGAAGTGTCCACCTTGGAATGTGGGATGTCTGAGGAAGATTCTGAGTCTGACTTCTGGCCCTCTGACTGGGAGCTCAATGCTGATGATGCCATCCTGAAGGAACTTCTCGATGAGAGCCAGCAAGTGACTGTGACTGTTAGGGAGGACGGACTTCTGGACACCGTGGTTTGCCCTGCATCCGCACAGAAGGCCCGAGAGTACACAAACCTACCCTCATCTGTGCTGCGGAGGTTCCTGCGCTCAAACTCCAAGCAATTCCGCCGCTGCAGCTTCCTACAAGAGACCTTCGAGAGAGCACTGGCCACTCCACTGGACGACACGGCCTCTAGCCCTATCCAGGTCAGGGGTCGTCTGAACTGTGGGATGGCCTTCACAGGGGATGAGGTGCTAGTACAGATCCTGGGCCCGGCAGTAGATGACAGGCGCGCCCCTGGGAGCCTGCAGGGTCGTGTGATGGGTGTGTTGAAGAGGAGGAGGCATGAACTGGCCTTTGTGTGTCGGATGGATGAGTGGGACCCCCGCATCATGATCCCTATCAACGGTTCTGTGACTAAGATTTTTGTGGCAGAGATGAAGGACCCACAGCAAGTTCCCATCCACCGCCTCATTCAAGGCCGGGTACAGCGTGTGAGGCACGAGACTCTCAAGCCTGAGGACCGGAGCACCCGGCTTTTCTGGGTCCGTATTGTCCTTTGGCGGGAACGTTTCTACTATCCACTAGGCATTGTCCTGGAGGTGCTGCCTAAGGCCATCACCTGGGAGCAGGGCCTTTATATCCTTGACCTAGAACATGGCCTAAAGGCCCACACACCAGACCCAGCCTCAGTTTCCAAGGCTTTGCAGAGATACCGCTCAGAGCTAAACGGGGCCGCTGGTCACCGAGAGGACTACCGCCACTTCCCGACCTTCACTGTGGACCCCCAGGGTGCCTGCAACCTCGACGACGCTCTTAGTGTCCGGGACCTAGGCCCAGTGTACGAGGTGGCAGTGCATATTGCTGATGTGGCCAGCTTGGTGCCCAAGGATGGGACCCTGGACATGGAAGCCCGCCAGCAGGGCACTGTGTTCTATGCCCCCAGCAGGGAGCCAGTACTTATGCTGCCGGCCAGCTTGTGCCAGGATGCACTCAGCCTTCTCCCCGGTCAGGATCGCCTCACCATTTCTCTCTTCCTCACCATGGAGAAAGGCGGAGGCCAGATCAAGAGCCTGCGATTCGCACCCTCCATAATCCGCTCCGACCGCCAGCTGTCGTATGAGGAAGCCGAAGAACTGATCAAGAGACACCCTGGGGCTGGCTTGGAGCTGCCAGCCCACCTGGACTCTGTGGAGGCCTGTGTTGTGGCTGCCTGCTACTTCTCTTGGATGTTACGTCGCCAGCGCCTCTCGGCTGCCTGTTACTATGAGCCGCCAGACGAGGACAGTGTGCTGGGCTTCCGCACAGCCCACATCATGGTCCAAGAGTACATGATCCAGTTTAACAGCCACGTGGCTGAATTCCTTGTGGGCAACAAGCACACACAGACACTCACACCTCTAAGGTGGCAGCCCACACCCTGTAGGCAGCAGCTTGACGGTGTTTTCAAGAAGTACAGAGGCCTGGTGCCTCTGTCCCTGCACCTGTGCCACCACTCCAACACTGACTGTACCCCCAACAAGCAGCTGCATCTCCTCACTTCCCTCTGGAAACAAGTGCAGCTTGCAGCTGGTACTCGGGACTACAGCCAGATGGTGGACCTTATTGCTGCAGATGACATGCACCCTTCACTGGCTCCTGCTTGCCTGGACTTGCGAAGGGCTCTAGGCCGCTCTGCTTTTAGTCGCTCCAGCCAGGGTAAGCAGCAACCTGCTGTTCACCACTCGCTGCAGGTGGATTGGTACACATGGGCGACCTCACCCATCCGTAGGTATCTAGATGTGGTGCTGCAGCGGCTGATCCTGCTGGCACTGGGCCACAAGGGCTCTACATATTCTAACAGGGACATTGATGGGCTCTGCCTGGACTTCAGTCGCCAGCATGCATGTGCCCAGAGCTACCAACGGCGGGCCTACAGCCTGCACCTGGCCATCCAGCTCAAGACCCAGCCTCAAAGCAAGCTGGGTTTCATAGTGGATGTCGAGATGGGTGCCCGCTGCTTCAAAGTGCTTTTCCCTATAAACCGGGAAACGCTGCCTGATCCGTGCCCTATCCACTACCATTCCCTGCAGTTGGCTGAACACCCCCAGGAGCTGGTGAGCCAGACAGGCTTGCGGCTTGTATGGCGGCGCCGCATGTACTCGGTGCAGGCGTCCAAGCTGCCTTTACCACTTCTGGGCACAAGTTTTGATCCACACACCCAGACTGTAGATGCAGCCCTGTGGATGAAGCTACTGATGCTGCTGAAGGAGCAGCGCTGGCCTGAGATAGCTGCCCTCCTCATCCAGGAGCAAGATAAGCTTTCTCATCCAAGGGAGAAAGTAAAGATCCACCAGAGCCGCTGTGGACACTTTGTGGAAGTGGCCTACGAGCTGGCCAGTGGAGATACCCTGCAGGTTCAGCTTGGTTCCAGCCTGCAGCGGGGCTTCCTGGCACCAACCCTGAAGCTGTGGACTGTGGTCCCTGGCTTCAGCCTCTGTCTGGAGCACATGGAACGGCCAGGTGACTGCTTTTCAAGCCATGTGCACCAGGCTCTGCAAGACAACTACTTTCAAGTCAGCGAGTACTCAGGTGCGTGGGGGCCACGCTGCTCACTGGAGTCACTCACCAATGCTGTTACAGAAAATGACTCCATTGTGCTGCACGATGTGCATATCTCTTGGGACACGTCACAGGGGCAGTTGCAGGGCACCTTCCAGCTGGAAGCTGCTTTTCTCCAGGAGAAATGCATCAACATCCACTTTGGCTGTTGCTACCTCTGCATTCGGCTTGAGGGTCTCCCTCTCCCCCTAGCTAGCTCGCTCCCTGGGCCTAGTGGCCTTGGCCCCTTCCTGAACATTGACCCCAATACATATACCTGGGTGGCCCATGGGCTGTCTGGTGACTGGGACCCTGAACTGGCTGGTGACTGGGACCAGGAGAATGTGGATGATCGGCAGGAGGCTCCCAAGCAGGTACATTTCCTCATCCATCACATGACCATGGAGAAGGTTCCAGAAGAGGTGCTGAGACCTAGCGCTCGGTTCACTGTGGAAGTGCTGTCTAAGCAGCTTCCTGACCTGTGAGTAGCTCCTATCACCTGAGGTCAGGGAGAAGGTCCCTGGGCTGAGGTCCAGAGCCAAGGCCTCCCGAGGCTCCCCTCTCCTGGGAAGACATGGCTCCCTCCCTAGGAAAACCCTGTTCACTTTCTGGTATCCTTTCTCATTCCCTCCCACCACGCCCCAGCCGCAAGGAAGAAGCAGTGCATCAACTGAAAACAGCATCCCCATTGGTCATTAGCATCGCCTTGGGTCTGCCGATCCCTGAGCTCCGTCGGCCAAAATCTGGGCAACATCGCTTAGTATCTGAGCTCCGTTGGCCAATATCCAGGCCCTGTGGCCCAGTATCTGAACTGTGTCGCCCAATCCCCAAGCCCAGCCACGGCAACTGGCCTCACCAGCATTCTCTCCACAAGGGTAGGTCTGCCCCTCAGCTTTTCCACCTCTCCCCAGCACCATGGTGCTCAGATGATCCTTGGCTTCTGCTACACTCACACTCCTATCCCAGCATCTACCAGCAGGTTCTTGGAGCGGCAGAACTTCAACATCCCTGCTGGACATCATAAGCTGAATCAGAGCCAGGACAGGGCTGTCAGGAGCGCTCTACAGAAGCAATTCACAGTCATCCAGGGCCCACCAGGTGGGGCCCATTTGCAGGAGCCAGGAGGGGCTGCCCTGTGTAGACAGATGTGGCCATAGGAACTCACGCAGTGTCCTCTCTCCACAGGCACTGGGAAGACCGTTGTGGGCTTCCACATCGTGTACTGGTTCCACATGTCAAACCAGGAGCAGATGACAACTGGCAGCAGCCTGAGTGGAGAGGAGCAGTTGGGGGGCCCATGTGTCTTATACTGTGGTCCCTCCAACAAGTCTGTGGATGTCCTGGGAGGTGTGTTAGGCGTGAAGTGTGGGACTGCCAGAGGGTGCTGGGAACTGAGTTTCAGACTCACATCTTCACTTGCTCTAGGACTGCTCCTGAGGAAGAAGACAGAGATGAGGCCCCTGCGTGTATATGGGGAGCAGGCAGAGGCCACTGAATTCCCGCTGCCAGGAGTGAGCAACAGGAATCTGTTTGGCAAGACCTCTCAGGAAGGAAGACCGAATCAGAGCCTTAGGTATGGCCCTTCTGTCTGTGCTGGGATTAAGGCCAGGGGACCTCCACTAGACAAGGTTTCACCAAGGTTCTGCCTTCCAGGAGTATTACCCTGCACCACCGGATCCGCCAGGCCCCCAACCCGTATGCAGCAGAGATCAGAAAATTTGATGCCCAGCTTCGGGAAGGGAAAATATTCTCAAAGGAGGATCTTATAGTGTAAGTGGTAATCTTGAAGGTGGAGCTACCCATCAGCAAGCTCACCGGATGACATGAATGACTTCATATAGGTACAGGAGAGTCTTGGGGAAGGCACGCAAACATGAACTGGAGCGGCACTCAGTCATCCTGTGCACGTGCTCCTGTGCAGCATCAAAGAGCCTGAAAATTCTGAATGTTCGACAGATCCTTATCGACGAGGCAGGCATGGCCACTGAGCCAGAAACCCTTATTCCCTTGGTGTGCTTCTCAAAGACAGTTGAGAAGGTGAGGGTTGTGGGGATCTAGTGCTCCTGCCTGGATTCCTGGGGGCAGCTGATGTTGGGGTGCTAAGGGTGTAATAGGTGAGCATTGAAGATGGCCAAGAAGTTGGAATGCTTCTGGCTCCAAAGATGTCAAGGTCATAGCTTATCTATGCCTCTAGGTGGTTCTGCTTGGAGACCACAAGCAGCTTCGGCCTGTGGTCAAGAGTGAACAGCTGCAGAATCTGGGGATGGACCGGTCTCTCTTTGAGAGGTACCACAGGGACGCCATCATGCTGGACACACAGTACCGTATGCATAAGGACATCTGTTCCTTTCCCTCCATGGAGTTCTATGGGGGAAAGCTGAAGACTTGGTCTGACCTGAGGCGTCCGCCTAGTATCCTGGGTCATGTCGGCAAGCCGAGCTGTTCCGTCATCTTCGGCTCTGTGCAGGGCCACGAGCAGAAGCTGCTGGTGTCCACTGAGGATGGCAATGAGAACTCTAGGGCCAACCCGGAGGAGGTAACAGAGGTGGTAAGTGTCAGAGCGACTCTCCATGGTGTTTGGTGGGTCAGGGAAGACTTCCTGGAGGAGGGTGAAGGCCAAGGAAAGCTTCAGTGGGCAAGAAGGCTGGGATCGAGTGAGGTCGCTGAGCTCAGGACTGAAGAGGGTCTGGGTTCCAGCTCCATCTGCCCTCTTATCTACTTAGGTCCGCATCATCAAGCAGTTGACCCTGGACCGGACAGTGGATCCCAAAGATATTGCTGTCCTTACACCCTACAATGCACAGGCTGCTGCAATCAGCAGGGGCCTCATGCAAAGAGGGGTCAGCGGAGTGACTGTGACCTCTATCACCAAGAGCCAGGGTAAGGTTGGCTCTATGGAGGCCATTTTTGTGTGGGGGTCAGCAGGAGGAGTCAGTGGGCATAGAGCTGTGAATTCATCTATTATTCCCTCTGTGCCTCCCAGGGAGTGAGTGGCGCTATGTGATAGTGAGCACTGTCCGAACATGCCCCAGGAGTGATGTGGACCAGAGGCCAACCAAGAGCTGGCTCAAGAAGTTTCTGGGCTTTGTTGTGGACCCCCACCAAGTAAACGTGGCCATCACCCGGGCCCAGGAGGCGTTGTGCATCATTGGTGAGGGTTTGCATGGCTGGGGAAAGGCTGGGGAAGGCAGTGCCTAGCATGCTCAGGGCAAAACTAAGAGCCACCTTGACTCTCCCTCACAGGGGACCATCTACTACTACGCTGCTGCCCACTCTGGCACCGTCTCCTAGACTTCTGTGAGGCTCAGCACAGCCTGGTGTCCGCTGAGAAGGTGCGGGTCCAGAGAAAGTCTGCTCTATCTTCTTGAGGATCCCCGACCTGCCCAGCCCTTGATGTGCCATCAACTGAGGGTATGTCCCTCATTCTTCTCTGCCAAGGTCCTAGGCATACAGAGGATTGCCACAGGTCACAGTCATAGCTCAAATTAGTCAACCACTTCTGCTGTCTTCTTGAGAAAGGCCCTGGTATTGGCTGCAGTCATGTAGCAGTGACAGTCTTATGGGTGGTGGCTGCTTCCTGTGCTGGAAGCAGGCTTAATAATGATGACCTTCCTGTTTGTGCTTGGACTTGAATGGAGGGGAAAGAGCTGGAGGTTGGCCCCTTTCTCCCAACTCCCTTTGCTTTTCTGGGGCATTGGATGACTGGGACACCTCTTAGTGGCCACAGAGGGCCCCAGGACATACCTATGCTTTTACAGGGGGCCTAAACAGAAATAAGACTCCTCTGAGACTACACTTTGACACTGAGATCCATCTATGGTTGCACTGGGCACCATGTATTCATTTGCCCTATTTTCTAGTCTTAGAAACCTAAAGCCAGATCTCTTACAGGGACACTCAGAGTGGGCAAGGAAACCTTCCCGAGAGAAAGACCTTTTTCTCTTGTACTGTTTACTGCCTTGTATCCTACAGCCCCTCACCCCGCCCCCAAGCACAGGGGCAGGAAGGGCAGAGCTGAACCAAATGCTCACACAGCCCTACCTCCTGGAATGTAAAATAGCTGGCCTGTAGGCAGGCAGCTGGGAATAAGGTACCCAGCACTTCTGGGCCTGTTCTTCACCATGCTTCCATACCTATGTCCAGGGCTTTAGGACAACCTTTCTGGCACCATCATCCTTTTCTACTGGACTGAGCAGGTGAAATCTCTTCCAGCATGTTTCCCTCTTATATGCTCACCTCCTGGCAATTCCAAAGCCAGGATCATCTCCCCCTTCAGTGTGACAACCCCACCCCCACCACCGAGGTCAGAGATGCTGCAAATGGAGTATATACACCAGGACACCTGGGGCTTCTAAGGCCTGGCTGCAGAGCCTCCTGTGAGGATAATATCTGGTGTTTTCTACAAATTAAATTTCTACATTCCAATTTTTGTATCTTTTCTCAGGTTATGCCTTATGTAACTGGATAATTTTATTATAAAAAACTGCTCTGAAACTTCTCATGTCTGTTTTGTGGTATGGGCAGGAGTAGACAGAACTGGTAGTCTTGTAGCCATTGAGGTGGTCAAAGGAGGAGTTGAGTACAGAACTTGGGAGTATGGTGAGAGAAGGTGTTAGTACCCCATCTCATGGCTGAGAACATGGCTGCAAAGTCACAGGAAGTTGGTATAACTTAGCAGAAACAGACTGGAACTGGACAGCTAAGTTTGATGCTGTCGTCCCCAGGCTGAAGCCTGTCCAAAGTCCTTATGGCTGGAGCCTCAATTTTAACTTATCTGAAGTTGTCCTCTAGTACCTTGCGTCCCATGATCTCTTCTCTGAGCCGACTTGTAACATGCATTTGTTTAGCCTTTGGCTTGTAGCCAAACAGGCCTCTCCCAGCACAGCTGATGCAAGAATGATAGGCCCAGGAGAAGATGGTGGGAAGTCCTAGAGATACTATAAGGGAAAGAGGTTCCCAAGGCCTGTGTGCTTCCAGAGGGAGGGAGGGAGGAACAGCAGAGGGCACCAGCTTCACCTGTCCCCCTCATCCACTTAGTTCTGCAGATGAGATTGACAGGGCTCTAGTGCCCTGGCCGTGTTCCCGGGGGCATCTTGATATAGAGTGCTAGGGGTATGGTAGGTGAGTATTACTATTAGTTGAAAGTGAGCAAGAAGTTGGGGTGCCTCTGGCTCAAGGAGCATTTCAAGAGCAGCCATAAGTGAGTAGTGGAGTTTAGGGATGGGTATATACTAAAATAAGCAAGGCATATTTCTAAATAGGGACAGTAAGGGACAGTAAGGTCTCCCTCACCTAGAGTTAGGGAGGGCTTCTTAGAGAAAGGGCCTTGAACTTGGTGGAAAGTAGTGAGGAATTTTTTTTTCCAAATTTTTATTAGATATTTTCTTCATTTACATTTCAAATGCTATCCCAAAAGTCCCCTATGGTATTTGTCTTAGGGTTTTACTGCTGTGAACAGACACCATGACCAAGGCAACTCTTACAAAGGACAACATTTAATTAGGGCTGGCTTACAGGTTCAAAGGTTCAGTCCCTTATCATCAAGGCAGGAACATGGCAGCATCCAGGAAGGCATGGCACTGGAGGAGCTGAGGATTCTACATCTTGTTCAGAAGACAACGAAGAGAAGACTGGCTTCCAGACAGCTAGGATGAGAGTCTTAAAGCTCATACCTATAGTAACATACTTTCTCCACACACACTCCAACAAGGTCACACTTCCTAGTAGTGCCACTCCCTGAGCCAAGCATATTCAAGCCACCACATTCCATTCCCTGGCCCCTAGAGGCTTGTTTAAACACATGAGTCTATGGGGGCCATTACCTAGGCATAGCATAGTACAAAATATGTCCAACTTCAAAAAATCCCACAGTCTATAACAGTCTCAACAATGTTGAAAGTTCAAAGTCTCTTCTGAGATTCATGCAATGTCTTGACTATAATTTAAGAAATCAAAATCCAAAAGCATATCACACGCTTCCACCATCATGCAGGATATACATTACCATTCCAAAACATCATGGTGAGGAAATACTGAACCAAAACAAGACAGAAAATAAGTTAGGCAAACTCCAAACTCCATGTCCAATGACAAAGTGTTCTTTAGATCTCCAACTCCTTTCATCCTTGTTGACTGCTGTTGGCAGATTTGGCATTTAGCAGCAAAAAACTTCTCTTGGACTGGTTCCACACCCTGTTAGCAGCTGTCCTTATTGGGTATACCACGGCCCTGGCATTCCAGACATCTTGGGGTCTCTAAGGCAACTTCAATGTTACAGCTTCTTGATCCAATGCCTGGGATCCACATATGATTTTCTGGGCTTCTCAGAAGGGCTTGTGTCACTCCTCCAGCTCTGCCTTCTTGCAGCACTCTAGGCTCTGGTTGATACACTCCACTGCTGCTGCTGTTCTTAATGGTCATTCTATGGTACTGGCATCTTCAATATGCGTGGGTCTTTTGCTGCAACTGGGCATCACCAACAGCTTCTCATAGGCTCTCTTCATGGTGCCAAGCCTCACCTTCTTTGCATGATCCCTTCAGTCCTGAGCCAACAACTGCAACTGAGGCTGCATCTTCACCAGTGGCCTTCCATGGCCTCTCACAGTGCCAAGCCTCAGCTGCTCTGCATGATCCCTTCATGCCTTCAAAACCAGTACCACCTGGGTAACTCTTACACATTACCAAGTCCAGCTGCAGCATGAGGTACAATCCTGGCTATCACTGGAACACAGCTTCTTTGTGCTCTCAGAAAACACTTCCCAGAAGATTCCACCTCAGTGATGCTGGTCTCTTCTTAATTACTGCTAATTTCTTAGCTCCAGCTAACCAGCATCAATTGTCCCAGTAACCTCTTCTATTCTTGACTCTAAAGCCATAGCCATGTGGCTAAAGCTGCTGAGTTCTGCTGCTTGCTGGAGCTGGAACATACCCCCTGCCCCTTGTTCTATTGTGTTATCACCAGCTTTCTGTTTTCCAACTCCTTCCCTGCCTAAGCTTGGCTATCCTGGAATTTGCTTTGTAGATGGACCTTGAACTCAGAGATCTGCATGGCTCTATCTCCTGAATGTTGGGAATAAAGGCATGTATCACCATGACTGGATTTAAGGTTTTCTTTACCTGGAACTTGCTCTGTTACCAGACTGGCCTTGAGCTCAGAGATCTGCTTGACTCTGTCTCCTGAAATTAAAAGCCTGTGCCACCGTGCTTGGGCCTAAGCTTTTCATTGTCACTATTCCTCAAAATCTTGATCAAAATCTTGTGTCCTTCATTTCTGGATTGTAGTTAATTCCAGATTAAAAGTCTAAGTGAAAACAATAACCAGATAATAATAATGCCTAGATATAACCATTTCCTTGTTCAATGGCAAATGCATAAACAATAAACTTAGCTGGGAGGGGTCTTGCCCCAAAGCCATCACTCCCTTAATATGTTTATCTCCTCGAATATAGGATTCTGGTCTGTTTCATCTCCTGGTGCCCCTTTATTACTTAAATCATTGTGTGTGTGTGTGTGTGTGTGTGTGTGTGTGCGCGCGCGTGCGCACACATGTGCATGTGGTGTGTATGTATGTTTGTTTGTTTTCAAGCTTGCTTTGATTGACCAAAACACTCTTCATGGGAGGAAACCAGAAGACAAAGTCTATGCTGGACTTTTCTGAGACTTCTACTGTCCATTAATTGAAATCTCAAGTAGTCTCTTCAAAGGCAAAAAAGCAGCCACATTCTTCACCAAGACATCACAAAAACAGTCTCTCGACCACGTATTAAAATTCTTCCCCTCTAGAGCCATATTTTCAGTTTAAATCACCCTCAGCAACAAACTCTTCCATATTCTTACTAGGATAGCCCATTAAGCCCCACTTAAAACATTCCACTGCTTTCCAAATCCAAAGTCCCCAAATCCACATTCTTCCAAACAAAAGCATGCTCAGGCCTATCACAGCACTACCCCAGTCTCTGGTACACAACATCTAAAGGTTTTACTGCTGCGAACTGACACCATGACCAAAGCAACTCTTATAAAGGTTACCATTTAATTGGGGCTCTCTTACAGGATCAGAGGTTTAGTCCATCATCAAGGCAGGAGCAAGGCAGCATCCAAGAGGGCATGTTGTTGGAGGAGCTGAGGGTTCTACATCTTGTTTAGAAGGCAACTAAGAAGACTGGCTTCCAGGCAGCTAGGATGAGGATCTCAAAAACTCACACCCACAGCAACACTCCCTCTACACCTAGAACAAGAAGGCCACACTTCCTGCCGGGCTTGGTGGCACACACCTTTAATCCCAGCACTCGGGAGGCAGAGGCAGGTGGATTTCTGAGTTCGAGGCCAGCCTGGTCTACAAAGTGAGTTCCAGGCCAGCCAGGGCTATACAGAGAAACCCTGTCTCGAAAGAAACAACAAAACAAAACAAAACAAAAAGCCACACTTCCTAATAGTGCCACTCCCTGGGCCAAGCATATTCAAACCACCATAGAATTGGAGCTCAAGAAGAGAAGAAATCCCAGATCCCAATGGTAACAGAGGCACAAAGTATGGTGGAGGTGAGGCAGTGAGCCTTGGGGAAGGCATTAGCACTAATGTGCTCTGCACAGGTTGGGGAGTGGGCTATGTGAACCAGCTCCTAAGCACCTAGTACCTGAAGTAGCTCCATTATGTGTCCACCTCTAGGTTACATCTCTCTGGACCCAATGGGGCACGAGACTGGGCCATGGTTGGGGATGGGAGTGCCAGGCTACTAGACCCATGCATGCTTCCCTTAGCAAGCCCCCATTCTAGGCCTCTTCTTTCTGGTAGAGTTGCCATTACCAGTACGTAGTCTCCACCGTGCAATACACAGGCCATCCATTCTGGATCTCTAGGATAACCCTATCCTGTGAGATATCCATAAACAATTGGCACTTTTGACCACATGCCACAGAGAATGATAGTCCTGATTTGTAGGAATCTTGGTTAGATACGTGGCTGGAGCGACCTGACTTGTTACCTAAGCTGAGCCCCAACAGGCCAAGCACATCCCCAGTGGGGAAAGTATGGGGGCTTTACTACACCCTGTCCTACTCAGAAAACCCCTTTGCCAGTGGGGGAGGATTCCCTGTCTTTTACCACCTGATCCTGCCAGGCTTGGCCATTTCAGAATGACTCCCACCCATGGTATATGTGGTAGAGAGGAAGCAGGGCTTAGAGTGTGCTGCATCAGTTCTTCACATTCCTTTAATCCATCCTTCTGCTTTGCCCAGAGGCGACTGAACCTGCATCTGCCTCTTCTACCTCATAATTATTCTGCATGTGTTGACCTGGATGGAAGACCTTAATGTCGAGGTGTCCTGGACAGTAGTGAGGAATGTGGTTACCTGTGTGGGCTGAATACCACCAGCTAGCTACTGAGGTCAGTGCTGTAAGGGTGGTCACTGTTCAGAAGCTGGGCATCATCAAACGTCTTAGAGAGGTTCCCAGCCAGGCTTCCTCCTGGGACCCTCACACACGTGGGATGCCTATGGCACTTCATCTTACTTGGGGAGAGTGTAAGACCTTTATTTTAAAAGAAATCATGGCCCTGGGCATCCTTGCTCCAAGGCAGCTGGGATGCTAACACTAAAGCTATGACTGCCCTCAGTGGTGTCCAAACGGGCCCAAAGTATCATCTTCCTCGGAGAGCTCAACCTAGGAGGCAGGGAAAGAAATCTGGTTCTGGCTGTGGGGATGAGGGCTACTACATAAGGTGCTGAGGCTGAAGGCCTGAGTTCCCTTGAAGCAGCCAGGTACCGGTGGCCAGCACTCCCTTGTTCCAGAGTCCAGCCCGGGGCTCTCCTGGAAGAGACAGAAGGCAAAGGGGTTTTGGGGCTTGTGGGGTGTGAGGCCATCAGGAAAATACATAGCTGCTACTTCCTTGAGGCCTAAGTAGGGTTGTGTCTTTAATTTGGTGTGTGTATACTCCTCTTTATTAGTGGATAAATATTAGAAAATCATCTCTCAGAAGGTGTGGTCAGGGGCAGGCTGGGCTTACCCAGCCTGGGGGCAGGCCCTTCAAGGGGTCCTGGCGTGGTCTGCAAGGTGAGGCTATCCCGCCAGGGCTCATACACCAGGGTGTAGCTTTCTGCCCTCTTGATAGTGAACTTGTAGGTACGGTTGGGCAACAGGTTGTGGACATCAAAGGTGCAGGCAGCCACAGGGACTATGCCACACTGTGTGCACTCCTGTTGTGTCCTCGGGTCCAACAGCTTGAAGCGCAGTTCATACTGCTCTGGTGCTGCTGACTGGATGGTTACAAACCAGCGCAGGCTGACCCAGTCCTGATGGGCCACTGACTCCTTCCGGTCGAACATAACTGGCATTTTTGTGCTCAGCATAAGCCGGATGTGTGGGATTTTGGTGGCTCCAATGTCAGATACCAGGCGGTGCTTGACATGTAGGTGTCCTGGTACCATCATGGCCAAGAAGTTGTCCATGACAACTGACAGGTCTGCCAACTGCTGTTCCACAAGCCCCCAGCCTGTCAGGAAGGGCCGTGGGTCAGGGGCCTCAAGTAGGGCATCCAGTGCTGCCCGGCCATGGTCCAGCTGCTCCAGCAGGTCCCCAAGCAGCAGGAGCTGGATCTTGGTCTGTGCCGTGCCCACCTTCTTCATGCGCTGAAACTTCCAGGGATCGATGAGCTGGAACATGGTGTTAGGTAGCACCAGTGGGTTCTGGTCACCTAGGGCCAGGTGCTTAGGGAGAATCTCAATGTAGTAGGAGCACTTCTTGAGCAGCTGCATGCGGGCATGGTGGCGCTTGAGCAACTGGGGGCTCAGGTCTGTGGTCAGGAACTCACGCAGCACATTGCGGCGCTCCATGTACGTCCTCCAAGCCTCTGGCTCCAGCAGCTGCTGGTCCTCTGCCTCCTCCACCTCCTCTGAGTCCAGGAAGGAATGTGGACTGTCCAGCTTCATTTTGTCCAGGGCCAGGCCTGTCACCTGGAAGTTCATTGTCTGGGAGCTGAGGGTTAAGAACTAGGTATCAGCTGTGACGATCACATTGGCTCTGCCTCCTCCAGCCTAGGCCTTCTGCCCCCATCAGCCTCTGCCCCATAATGGCTTTTGCTCTCCCCTGGGACACAGCTTTCTGATCAGAGACCCCTGGAGGGACAGAATAGTAAGCTGGGTACTGGGCAAAAGCTGATGACAAACTTCTATCAAGGGGCCAATAGTATTTTGTGGCGATGCGCTAACAGGGCTTATCCGACAGAGTGGGCTATAGGGACCAGAGTAGCCTGGGGAGAAGCTTGGGAATGTTGATTAGTTTTGAGACACATCATAAGTCTCGGGTTCCTCACCTAACACGGGTCTGTGTGCATGGGTCTGTGCCCAAGCTTAGGGTGATTTCCCCATGCTTCTCAGTACTCTCCAGAGACCTGGTACACTGCAGGGGTGCAATGCTCAGGGACCAGGCTAACCAAAGACAATACTCTATATCATCCTCGCATAAAGGGGGGGCCTTGTGTGGCTAAGAACAGGGTAGATCCTATCCCGCCATCTCACAGATGGGGGGAATCTAAAGCTAAAGGTTGGTCTTTCTTCATGGTCACTTTTGATTTTGATATCACATCTCAGTCCGTTGTTCAGGCTGCCCTCCAACTCCTGTGCTCAAGCAGTCTTGGGACTCCAGGGGTGTTATGCTCCTGTATCCAGTTTATTCCAAAGCTGGAGCTGTTGACTCCAGAGTCAGCCCTCCTCTCCTTGTCCCCATACCTTTCCCCCGAATCTGGCTGTCTGTGGAGAGGCTGGTGTGCCACGAAGCCCAGCAGCCAGAGCTCCCTGGAGAAGGTACCAACCTCCTGCTAGCTCTCCCTGGCACTGGGCCAGTGGCTTCACTTGGAAATCTCAGTTTGTGGAAACTGGGCTTGAATGAGTGAGAAACAGAGCTAAGAGACTGGATGACAACCTCAAAACCACACAGGTGGATAGTAAGATTGATCATGTCCCAAAGACCAATTCAAAGTGATTTGTGTGAATCGTGGGGTGGGGGGTGGGGGCGGGGCTAGAACAGACATCTGAGACAGCAGAGAATGGCTCCTGGCTGAATGCTAACTGAGATCAGGGCCCCAAGACCCTGAGCCAACAGTTCATTGCCCCTAGAAAGCTCAATGGAAGTCTCCATAACTACTTCCCCATCTAAGCTATTCTATCACCCCTCCCCCTCCGTGGAGACTACCCATTCCGAGCTTCTGGGCACACCTCCCAAACTCCTCTACCTACCACTCCTCTTCCGGATCACCTCCGTGAGCCCCAGCCCTCCTCTGCAAGTGCCTGGCGGCCCGCTTCCTGTGCGGAGCCCAGCCAGAGCCGCAGGGTGCACTGCCAGATCCGCGCTCCCCCTGTCTCAGGCATACTTGTTGCCATGGGAACCAGTGGCCCTTGTGACGCTGTGTACATCCGGCCCAGGTGTAAGGAGCTCTTGATTTGAAGGCTAAGTTTTGATATACCGCAGCAGCGATTTATGTCCAGGGCTCCACGGACTCGAAACAAACTCAACCCTCAGCTTGCGTCACGGGCTAATGGAATTGTTCTGCGGTTTCGTGCTTCGCAGCAGTCCAGGAGCCTGCGGTGGCTGGGTCGACAGCTTGGTTTGCAGTGGTGTTCCATGCAACGCAGGAAACTGGTGTCTTTGAGTGGGACAGAGCTGGCTGCTGGAACTCAAGAAGCCAGCAGATGCCAGTGGAGTGCAGGGAAGGGCCACCTGCTTGACATTCCAAGCCAAGCAGCGGCCTGTGGGTCTCAAGGAAAATGAGAAAGGAAGTGATATAGCAGCAGATGGCTAGGATCTCCTCAGCAAGCAGTCAGCAAGGTGAAGGGGTCTGGTTTTCCCAGGCCTCCAGAAACTCATGCCCTGTCCCCTCTAGTCTGGATGGACAGAGTTTCCATAGCTCTAGGGATCCTCAAAGGAATCCCCTAGTTGTGAGTCATTCTCATACTCCAAACTGGGCTTTGGAACCCCTAGACTTAATACCCAGAACCTTCCTCTTTAGGAGCTAGCTCGGGGTTACTCCTAGCAAGGGTCTCAGCCACCTGAAAGCTGCTGACTCTTTTCCACTGGGTCAGTCCTTCTAGATTGGGTTTGTCTGGACTGAGTTACTTGGTTGTAACTCAAGTTTGCTACCAACTTGAGTTATAGCCTGAGCTCCCAGCCCTCCTGATGGCATCTGACAGTGCTGGGGAATAGGTTTTCTATCTGTCAACCTACATTGGCTACAGACCGCAGAGGCCCCGGAGCGGGAGGGGGAGGAGGGAGAATCGATGGGTGCTGGCTCTGTGCTCATCTAAGCTAGTTAGTCATGGTGGCCAGTTTGAGGGAGAAAGGGATGCCATCTGAAGGTCCAGGCAGGAAACTGGCCCCTGGGGAGTAGAAGAGAATAAAAAGCAGCAGGAAGAATGCCAGCCCCCAGCCCTTCCTCAGGAAGGAGGTGGGTGAGGCTCACTACCCTGTTCTTAGGGGTTGGGCTTGCTCTGGGTCTGTGAAAGCTGCTCGCTCTACTAGATCCCTCTGTCTTTTTTTTTTTTTTTCCAGTCCTAGTTTTTAAATTTTTAATGTTTTAGATTGATTTTATTTTATGTATATGAGCATTTTACCTGCATGCCTGGTTCCCACAGAAAGCTGGTACCCACAGAGGAAGAGGGCATTGGATCTCTTGGAACTGGAGTTAGGGATGGTTCTTTCTTTCTTTCTTTCTTTCTTTCTTTCTTTCTTTCTTTCTTCCATTTTCTTCCTTCCTTCCTTCCTTCCTTCCTTCCTTCCTTCCTTCCTTTCTTTTTTTAAAGATTGATTCATTTATTTTATGTGAGTACATGGTTGCTCTCTTCAGACACTCAGGAAGGGGGCATTAGATTTCATTACAGATGGTTGTGAGCCACCATGTGGTTGCTGGGAATTGAACTCGTGGCCTCTGGAAAAGCAGTCAGTGCTCTTAACCACTAAGCCATTTCTACAGCCCTACTTCTTTCTTTTTAATTCTTTATGTTCAATGGTGTTTTGCTTGCATGCATATCTGTGTGAGGGTGGTCAGAAGCCCTGGAACTAAAATAATAGACAGGTTTGAGTCCCTCTGTGGGTGCTGGGAATTGAACTTGGGCCCTCTGGAAGAGCAGCCTGTGCCGTTAACTGCTGAGCCATCTCTCCAGCCCACAGGTGGTTTTTAAACCACCGTGTTGATGGTGGCCACTGAGCCCAGGTGGTCTGCTATAGCAGCTCATAAGCTCTGAGCCATCTCTCCAGCCCATTTTTTAGTTAGAAGTTTCATTTTGAGTTGTGCAGATTCATATGCAGGCCTTGTTATGTTTTGTTTTTTGTTACAGGGTGTCGCTATGTAGCCCTCACTAGCCTGAAACTCTGTAGACCAGGCTGGTCTCAAATTCAGAGATCTATCTGCCTTGGTCTCCCAAACACTGGGATTAAGGAAACATACCACCATGCTTGGCTTTCGGCAGTTTTAAGGAATGAACGATGGTCCTATTATCCAGCGTGTCCTTCATCCACTTTCCCAGATGTAAATTCTTGAGACATTGAAGTACAAGATCATACTAAGACACAGGGACAGTCTGTGGCCACAGACACACCTTCTGGAATCTATCTCCCAGCCCAGTTAGTGACTTTTTATTGCTGTGATAAAATACCATGACCAAGGAAACTTTTAGAAGAGTCTATTGGGACTTACAGTTTCAGAGGATGAGTCTATGATCATCATAGTGGGGAGCATGGCAGCAGGCCTGGCACTGGAGCAGTAGCTGAGAGCTTATACTTCTATCTGCAAGTAGGAAGCAGAAAAACTGAGAATGGTATGGGCTTTTGAAACCTGAAAGTCTTCCCCCACGTGACATACCTCCTCCAACAAGGTAAACATAATTCTTTGCAAACAATCCAACTAGGGGCCCATATCAAATATGCAGGCCTATGGGGGCATTCTCTTCTGAACCACCACATTCTACTCCCTGGCCACCATAGGCTTGTGGCCATATCATAATTCAAAATGCATTTAGTCCAGCTTCAGGTGTCCTCAGAATCTTTTAACAGTTTAAAAGTCCGTCTCAGGGCTGGAGGCATGGCTCAGTGGTTAAGAGCACTGACTGCTCGTCCAGAGGTCCTAAGTTCGATTTCCAGCAACCACATCACATTGTGGCTTACAGCCATCTGTAATGGTTGTAATGATGCCCTCTTCTGGTGTGTCTGAAGACAGCTACAGTGTACTCAAACATGTAAAATAAATAAATCTTTAAAAAGTCAGTCTCAGGAGACTTAAGGCAGTCTTTTCATTGTAACCCCTGGGAAAATCAAAACCAAAAGCTAAATTACATATTTTTGCAACATACAGTGACACAGAATATATGTTTCTGTCTGTTATGGTCCCTGAAAAGTGGGTGGAATTCTTTTGAGACCTGAATCCCACAGATTCTCTTTCTGCTCTGATCTTGGCAAGGGATTGAACTCTTTCCTTATCTGTAGGAGGAGGAAGCCAACTCCTCTACTTCAAGGCTTCTTTGATGGCGATTCTCAGGGTCCTGTCTCTCAGCCTTTCCTCCAGATGATAAAAGGTCTGGGGACGAGGGCTGGAGGCTGTCATTGGCCAGAGCAGAGTCCTCTGCTCTTGTCTCTCAGCCTCTCTTTGTGCTCCCGCTGCACATAGAATGTGGTGGATCCCTGAGGTGTAGACCTGGTGCTTTAGGAGCAAGGGATCTGCACTCAGTGCCCTGGATCTGACCTCACCATGGTCAATGCAGAGGCAATCTCCCTGTGGCTTCATGACCTGAAGATAGGAAGCTTAATTTTTTTTTTTTTCCAGACAGGGTTTCTCTGTGTAGCCCTGGCTGTCCTGGAACTCACTCTGGCTGGCCTCAAACTCAGAAATCCACCTGTCTCTGCCTCCCAAGTGCTGGGATTAAAGGCGTGCGCCACCACGCCCGGCAATTTTTTTTTTTAATTTATTAACATCCCAACTGCTGCTCTGACTCTGTCCCTCCCTCACAGAGTCCCTCCCCCATCCCCCTTCTTCTCCTCTGAGAAGGTGGGACCTCCCCTGCCCCAGGTATCCCTCAATCCTAGCATATGGGGACTCTGCCATGTTAGGTGTATTGTCTCCCACTGAGGCCAGTCAGGGCAGCCATGAAGACTGAGCAGCCTGTCTGCTACCTATGTGCCAGGGGTCCTTGTTCCAGTCCATGTATATTCTGTGGTTGGTGGCTCAGATTCTGAGAGCTTCCAGGGGTCCCATCTGCTTCTAGGACTTTAATCCTTCACCCGTCTAACGTTTGGCTGTAGATATCAGAGGAAGTTTAATTTCTTATCAGGGAAGTACATTGTTAACATTGAGGACTTGGAGATAAAAATCTCCATTTATTCCTGTCAAGGGAGGTAGAGACAAATTCACCACAAGACTGGAGGGTGTGAGATTCGGGGTTCCTTCCGTAACTTCTCTAATTTTGTATTTATAATTACCTTTTCTGCACACCCACTTCCAACATGCCATATCTCTGTGACATGGACCTTGTGCCTTAGGGCTCCTGTCCCTTCCTAGCTGCTCAAGCCAGGGTCTGGGATTCAGCCATTTGGGATGCTGGGAGGACAAAGCCAGTGAGTTCTAGGTATCTTTGGTACACCAGAACTTACCAATGGCCCAGGTTTTTCAGAGAAGCATCTGTAGACGGAAATGGAACAGGACTCACACCTGCTCAATATGTTTGAAGTATAGACAGTACAGGAAGGGTCTGTAGCAATTACATATGGAAGCTTAGTAGTATCCACTCAGGTGCTCAAGGTGCTGCGCTTGTGAAAGAGAAGACAGCAAATGGGCAGAAAGCCTTTGAGTGAGGTCCCACCTCAGATTAAAACATTCTCAAGAACTGAGCTGGCTTGAACCTGGTCTCCCTTACCTGACAGTGAAAAATTGGGTGGCAGGCAGCTTGCTTCATTACACAGAATGAGAATCCAGGACTGAGTAAGGGGCTATCTGAGGCTCACCCACTGCCCTTCCCTTGCATGCTGACCACCAGTCATATACCCATGCAGAGGTCTTAGATGTCTAAGTCTCCCTGCAGTGGTATTAAGCATCTCCTGGCTCAGAAATCGTACCCCATGATTACCTATGTACCTGGCCCTTCAGTGGTCCCGTAGAGATTACTACCAGCATCTCATTTTACAACACAGGAATCAGGATAGCAAGTTTACTGTGTGCTGAGCGTTTGCTCCAGAGGCCTCCGCTGAGTTGGACAGGCTGCACATAGCTACTTGCATCTGACCCAGAAGCGGGTGGGAGGTGGTGTTGTGTTATGTTAAAGAGCCACCATTTAAAAAGTCAGTGTTTCACAGAAATATGGCCTCTGGCAACTAACTGTTCCCTTTGTTGACCCCTCTCCCAGGGAGGCTGCTAGTTGCACGTGCCCAGCTAGCTGGGCAAAGCAGGTCCCTGCAACCTGTATCTGTTAGTGGGGATGGAAAGGGTAGCTTGTTCCAGAAGGCCCTCCCTCCTACACCGCCCTTCCCGCAGACTCCGCCCAACTCTCTCTCACCCTAGTAGCCTACTGGGATAGGAATCTCAAGTCCAGCGGCTTTTAACCCCAGCAGAGATCCAGCTCACCAGACCGCACAGCTGTAGAAGTATGTAGAATAGGAGGAGCAGCCTGTGTGGTCCTGGGACGGAGGTCACGGTCCGCCCCACGCATTGATACACCATCCGGGAAACTGACTGTTGTACACCTGATTAAGGAGCACTCTTTAGTGACCTCCGGGGTTAGGGTTAGGGTCGGTGTCACCCGTCGCTTCCCATTCCGTGCCAAATAGGGACGTGGGCAGGAAGCCCGGGGTAAGCCTGGCTGTCCCACCAGCCTTTCCGGTTTCTCTCTTGCACCCTAGGATCCTGGTGCATGGCTGTAGTGTTCAGCCTCCTCAGCGGCAGCACGGAGGTCCCAGAGTACTGACCCGAAGTCGGCTCCATGCGCCTTCGTCCGCAACCAGGTCCCCTAGGCATGGAGCCCTTCCTCCGGAAGCGGCTCACTTTCTTGTCCTTTTTCTGGGATAAGATATGGCCAGCGGGTGAATCGGAGGAAGACATCCCCAGGATCCAGGGACACGACGACAACCCAGTGCCGGAGCAACCCGCTGCCGTTGAACCTTGTAGCTTCCCAGCCCCACGCGCCCGACTCTTCCGCGCGCTCTACGATTTCACTGCGCGATGTGCCGAGGAACTGAGCGTCAGCCGTGGGGACAGACTCTACGCCCTCAAGGAGGAGGGGGACTACATCTTTGCCCAAAGGCTCTCTGGGCCGCCTAGCACCGGACTAGTTCCAGTCACCTACCTTGCCAAGGCTACCCCGGAGCCGCCCTCAGACCAACCGTAAGTATCTGGGCTTGGGAGGTAGGGCTGCCAAGCCCAATGAGTAAATCGGGGTTTTGGGAGTAGGCAATACCTGTTTACACACAGTGAGAGCTTATTGAGTGCCTGCTGGTACCGGGCTGAGCAGACAGGTGTGCCAGGGCAGTACAATAGGAAGAGTTGCACAGGACTTGCTCACACCCAGGAGTGAGCAAGTCCTGGGAACCAGTTGTTGGATAGAACACCTACTCCCCATAGTCACTGCAGGACCCTGCCTCCATACAGAGGTTGCAGTGAGTGGTTTACCTTGCTTCCAGACCAGGAGTTGATGTCTGAGATGCCCTGCCAGGTGATTCAGCCTTGCATTGTTCGGGAAGCTAGAGGGGGAGGGGGCACACACCCGAGCCTCCAGGTGGCTCTGGGTCCCCAGTACTTGTAGATGCTGCAAGCCAGACCAGAGCCAAGTATTCACATGCTTCTCTTTATCTATTTATATTCACCCATACACCTCAAATGGGTCTAAGTGTAAGGCAGATATAGCCCTGATTTGCTTTGCTGAGTAGGTATGGGGAAGAGCTTACTCTTTGCCCCCAAGGCTGGGCAGTCACTGCCAGTGAGTGGCATAACAGGAGGGTCACTCAACAGGGTTCATGCTGGGCAAAAATAAGCTGAAAGCTGAAGAGCTTGTCTACCAAACTGTCCCTGGCCTTACACCCAACTGGTCCTGGCCTGAGTCCTCAGGTCCCACCTAGCATTGCTCAAATTCATCTCTAGCCTCCTGAGGACCCGTCAGCAGTTACAACCTCCCAGGAGGTTTAGTGTGGTTGGTGAAGTAGAGTCACAGGAGAGAGATCCAGACATAAGCCCCGTGCCTGTTTGCTGGCCCCCAGCAGTGAGTAGGACTAAGCCAAGTAGCTGTTTTAATGGAGGGGTCTCTCAGTTAAGTTATGGGAGACAGAACTTAAGAGCAGTCCTGTTCACAGAACAGGCAGCATGGAAGGCAGGGCTGGGCACCTGGAAGTAGGGTTGTTGATGGAGAGCTAATGACTGCCTGACCTGGAGATCAAAGAGCTGACCATACTTATGGTATCATTAGTCCCAGACACCTGGCCCCATCATCTAGGGAGAGACCCCTGGGGCATATCCTCCACAGTTCAGTCTGACACAGGAGTCCAGCTGTATCCCATAGTGGCTTGCACCTTGTCATGGCTTCAAGGAAAGGCTGGGGCTATGTTGGAGAAACTCCCACTTCTGGTTCCCCGCCAACCCCCCCCCCCCACAGTTTGGCTCTGCTGAGAAGGGACCTCACCTGAAGGAACTCTTGACCTGTCAGATCTTCTCAATTCCCTGCCCACCAAATGTGTGGGATCCAGCTTCTCAAAAAAAAAAAAAAAAAAAAAGTAGGGCCTCTAGCTCTCAGTAGAGAGATAAGAAGCCTCAAGGGACCAGATCTACAGCTTCTGAAGTGAGTTTGTGGCCTCCCTAAGCATGCTGCCTAGCCCAGGCATCTGTATCCGTGACAGTCCCTCACATCCATTCAGCTGGCCAGTGTTAACTCCCATTTCTCAGGCCTTGGCCTCCATCCCCTTACTTGCTCATCTTTCTGCCTCAGCTGTGCTCACCCTCCAGCCCTAGCCTAGGCCCACACTCTGGCCATGCTGGCCCTCCGCTGCTGTGCATCATGGGGCGGGGGGCTGGCCTGTCTGTTCTTTGTGGGTTAACCTGAATCAATGAATCATGATGAGTATCTCTCACTACCTTGCCTCCATCCGAAGGGACTGAGGGACTAAACTCACACGTCTTTTCGTGCATTGCTGTGGTCCCCAATCCACTGGTTCCTGAAACCTCTCAGAAGTGGGAAAGCTTGGACGTGAAGTTGAGCCAGCTGTGGAACCTTGTCTGGGCCCTGGAGAGCAGAGATGCATTCAATAGGGTGGGTCTAGGACTTTATCTTTCTGAGGTTGCTTCTGCCTCCTGAGAATGAATGGCGTGGCCAGGCTTGGTGGTATATGCTTTTAATCTCAGCACTTGGAGGCAGAAGTAGGTAGATCTCTGAGTTTGAGGCCAGCCTTGTCTACGTAGTGGCCAGCCAAGACTACATACTGAGATCCTGTCTGAAAGAAAGAAAGAAAGAAAGAAAGAAAGAAAGAAAGAAAGAAAGAAAGAAAGAAAGAAAGAAAGAAAGAAAGAAAGAAAGAGAAGTGAATGGAGCCATACCTGAGGTACCTGATGTGACTTAGTACTCAGGGGCTGGCCCACCTAGGCATGGCCCTTCAGAGGGCACAAGGTACTTAGGACACTCCCACCCCAAACTTTTACTGTCTGCCTCTGCTAACATCCTGCCCACCCTGACTTAGTCTCCCTCTTCTGGGGCTCCCAGCTCCCAAGTAGCCAACCTTCAGATGAGTCATGCCCAGCCAGGCAACACCTAGGGTCTTTGGCCATACTAGAGTTCTATGGGTACTTCTAGGGCAGCTTATTGGACCCCCAAAGTGATTCAGCAGTTTCAAGTCTGGGGTTTTGGTCTTTGGTGAGGCCTGGTAGTTATGTTAGAGTAATAGATCCAGTAGCCTAGGGGAGTGGTCAGTCATACCTGTGTGAAGGAGCTTCCAGTCATCTGATAGTGGTGGTCTGGGACCTCAGCTTCAGGCACTGGGCACATTTCCTCCCTGAGAGACAGCAGGGCAGTTGATGCTTCACACCTTGCCAGGGTCACATGGCTGGGCCTGAAAAATGACTATTGTGTCCTGGATTTGCAGTTGGTTCTTCAGTGGGATCAGCAGGACTCAGGCCCAGCAGTTGCTCTTGTCTCCTGCCAATGCACCAGGGGCCTTCCTCATCCGGCCCAGTGAAAGCAGCATCAGGGGATATTCTCTCTCAGGTACTTGAACAACCCCTCAAGACTTCATTTACTGGGTGGGTGGGGGCATCTTGCTCATCTGTCCCAGACCTTGGGGCCGTTGATTCCCACACTAGCAGCCTTTCATATAGACATGCTAGTTAGTAAGCATTCTCCCTTCCTCCCTCCTTTTTCCCTCCTTCCATTCCCCTTCTTTCCTTCATTCTCCCCTCCCTCCTTCTTTCCTTCCCTCCCTGCTTCCCTCCTTTCCTCTTACCTCCTATCCTTTTCTCTTCTCCCTCCCTACCCGCCAATCCTCCCTCCCATCCCCTTTCCCTCCTTTCTTCCTCCCTTCCTTCCTCTTTCTTTCTTTCCCCACTTCCTCCATTTGCTGCCTAGTAGAGTTAGCATTCCATTCAACACTAACCTATTTAACACTCTTTGTCCCCAGGGCCCCCTGACTGTCCTGGGGCCTGTAGCTTGACCGTGCGTGCCCCCTCTTGCATAGACGACTGTCCACCTCAGCGACCCCATGGTCAATCTGAGAGAAGCCACTTGATATGCTGGGGTGTGGGTGTCTGAGATAGGTGTAGCCAAGTCACTAGTTTCCATCTCTGTCTCCAGTCAGGGCCCAGGCCAAAGTCTGCCACTACCGCATCTGCATGGCACCCAATGGCAGCCTCTACCTGCAGGAGGGCCGACTCTTTCCCAGCCTGGATGCATTGCTGGCTTACTACAAGACCAACTGGAAGCTGATCCAGAACCCTCTGTTGCAGCCCTGCATACCCCAGGTGGACCTGAGACTTTCCCCATACCTGGGGACTACTGGGAACCCTGTCTCGGAGTCTCTTGGCCAGCCTCTGTCCTAGGCTTGACCGGGAATAGCCAGTGCCCAGTGATTTCTCTATTCCGATGGATTGGCCCCCTTCGGCAGTTTTATCTACTGGAAAATTGGGGATCTCCAAGGGGTATAGTGTGCACCCAAATCTGCAGGGCATCAGGAGGAGTCAAGACCAGTGTGGGGAAGGCACCCACAGCTGCTCCAAGCCCTGAGGGCAGAAGCTGAGAGTAGAGATACTGTTTCCCCCAGTATCTGGTATTACTGGGTCTAGGGCAGCAATCTGGTTTCTCTGGTTCTGTAATGACAGCCTAGCCAGGGTTGTAATGAGTGTTTGCGAACGGATATCCGGCTCTGGTAAAGGGGCCGCTTAAGTTCCCAAAGCAATTAGCTTCCTAGCTCTGAGCTTGGCCTCCTGGAGGTCTGCACTGGTCTCCCTTTTGTCCTAGCCTGGGCCTGGAGTATGGGTGCACTGGGGAGGGAGAGGCAGAGGCCTGATGCTGGGGCTTTTCCTGAGACTCACGGGGAGGCTAGGTTCAAATAGTAGCTCCATCTTCCTGCCCACTCTGCTAAGGGAGTCTAAAGCAGCACACTGAATGTCCCTTCCCACAGATGGCCGTGGCTCAGGACGAGTGGGAACGGCCACGTTCAGAATTTGTCCTTCGGAGAAAGCTGGGTGAAGGCTTCTTCGGGGAGGTGTGGGAAGGCCTGTGGCTGGGATCTATCCCTGTGGCAGTGAAGGTTATCAAATCAGGTGAGGCCCTGCAGCATTGCCCTCTGACCCTGGAGCCTGGGGCAGTGGTGGCCATGCACAGTTCTGGAACAACATCCTTTTCACAGCTGACATGAAGCTGGCAGACCTCACGAAGGAGATTGAGGCACTAAAGAGCTTGAGGCATGAGAGGCTGATCCGGCTGCACGCTATATGTTCCCTGGGTGAACCCGTGTACATCGTTACTGAACTCATGGGCAAGGGCAACTTGCAGGTCTACCTGAGCAGTGAGTAATCTCTACTCGGGCAGTGAATACTCTCCCTGCCCCTATCCTGTAGTAGCCACATCTGCCAACCCTTACGATAGCATTCATGCCTTGGGTCCACAAAGAAGAATCCTTAGGCCTTTGTAAGAGACTCATGTGGCCTAGGTGGCAGATACCTGGTCCTCATGACCTAATGAGGCCAAGGGTCTGGTCCAGGCCTAGATTTGGCTAAAGGCTATGTAGTCAAATCCTGTTAGTTCTGAGGCTAGTACTGCCATACAGTGGTAGAGGTTCCCTTTGTGTCACTGACCTCTGATGTGTTGCCAGGTTGGGTAGTATCTCCCTTGCGGTTACAGGCAGGTAGCAAGAAGCAGGTTGTGCTTGAGGCCTTATGGTGACTTCCCTTTCCATGTCATTCATTGTCCACTGGGCCTTAGTAGGTGCTGCCCTCCCTCCCTCAGAGATGGGGAATGGGAGGCACAGAGGAAGCATGTGCATACATGTGTACTTGCCTGACCAGCCATTATCCTGTGTCCTTATGAGGACTGCCACCCATCCCTGACCCCTGAGCCCCTCTCTCTGCAGGCTCTGAGGGAAAGGCCCTGAGCCTGCCCCATCTACTGGGATTTGCCTGCCAGGTAGCTGAGGGCATGAGCTACCTGGAGGAGCGGCGTGTCGTCCACCGGGACTTGGCTGCCAGGAACGTGCTGGTGGGTGATGACCTCACCTGCAAGGTAGCTGATTTTGGCCTGGCCAGACTGCTCAAGGTCAGTGAGGCTCTGGGCTCCTAACCCCTGCATAGAGGAAAATACTACTCTGAATTCCCAACCATTACACCTCATCCCCAGGACGATGTCTACTCCCCAAGCAGTGGCTCCAAGATCCCTGTCAAGTGGACGGCACCTGAGGCTGCTAATTACCGTGTCTTTTCCCAAAAGTCAGATGTCTGGTCCTTTGGCATCCTGCTGTATGAGGTCTTCACTTATGGCCAGTGTCCCTATGAGGGTAAGCCATCTGAGAAGAGATAGAAGAGATCATGACTCATCAGGGAAAGTTTAGTCTGAGGGAGGTAGCCTGGAATCCAGTCTGAGGGCGATGTACCCTAGGAGTCACTGACCAGCATAGGGGCTGGAGTACCAGCACAGACTGGACATGCAGAGGCTGGGGGGTGGGGTAGTCTCTTTGGTGGCACCTAGGCAGAATCAAGGCAGCTGCTGACTGGTCCTCTTGCTGGCCCCTTATCAGGAATGACCAACCACGAGACGCTACAGCAGATTAGTCGTGGATACCGACTGCCACGCCCAGCTGTCTGCCCAGCAGAGGTCTACGTGCTCATGGTAGAGTGCTGGAAGGGCAGCCCTGAGGAGCGTCCCACCTTTGCCATACTGAGGGAGAAGCTGAATGCCATAAACAGACGCCTCCATCTGGGCCTCACGTGACCAGGTCTCCAGACCCTCGGGTAGCAGCTAGGACTGCCACTTCCTGAAGGGTGTCTCCCAAGGAAACATTTGTCACCGGTGCCCATGGGAAATACTGCACAGACGAGAACGACAGCAACCTCTGGGCTCCATCCATCACTGAGGCACCTTCACTGACACAGGCTGGTACTTATGTGTGTACACCAGAGAGACACATGTACCTACATGTGCACACCGGATGGATGTGTTCAGACTGGTCCTGGTCATGAGCACTTACTCAGATATGATGGCTTCTTCCTGGCACAGTCTCCGAAGGGTTGATAAAGCATAGGCAAGGAGCCGCAAGGACGTGCTTTGACAGACAAGAGCCAGCAGTTTCTTCCTTGCCCTCACCTCAGCTCCCTCCTAGAAGCAAGGATGAAAAAGCTCACTTTCCCCAGGTCTTCTTGGGTTAAGTAGCCAATACTAGGGCTGGCTGTGAGACATTACATGCTATGTACTTTTAGGGGACAGCAGCGTCACCTGCCCCAACCCAGTGCCCCATAGGTACTAGTAAACCTTAGGAACACAAAGTCAGCGTCAATAAACATGTTCTGGTGGTTTCACATTCTTGTTCCCAGAATGAAATGCTGGAGGGTCTTTAACACGAGAGGGAGAGGGAAAGGTGGGGGAGGAGAGAGAGAGAGAGAGAGAGAGAGAGAGAGAGAGAGAGAGAGAGAGAGAGAGAAGAAAGAGGGGAGAAAACATCCCAGAGCTGCATTACAGTGTGGACACCGAGGCATAAATGGTGAACACTGCTAGAGCCAAGTGAGCAGCCCTTTCTCCCTCCATGNGAAAGAAAGAAAGAAAGAAAGAAAGAAAGAAAGAAAGAAAGAAAGAAAGAAAGAAAGAAAGAAAGAAAGAAAGAAAGAGAAGTGAATGGAGCCATACCTGAGGTACCTGATGTGACTTAGTACTCAGGGGCTGGCCCACCTAGGCATGGCCCTTCAGAGGGCACAAGGTACTTAGGACACTCCCACCCCAAACTTTTACTGTCTGCCTCTGCTAACATCCTGCCCACCCTGACTTAGTCTCCCTCTTCTGGGGCTCCCAGCTCCCAAGTAGCCAACCTTCAGATGAGTCATGCCCAGCCAGGCAACACCTAGGGTCTTTGGCCATACTAGAGTTCTATGGGTACTTCTAGGGCAGCTTATTGGACCCCCAAAGTGATTCAGCAGTTTCAAGTCTGGGGTTTTGGTCTTTGGTGAGGCCTGGTAGTTATGTTAGAGTAATAGATCCAGTAGCCTAGGGGAGTGGTCAGTCATACCTGTGTGAAGGAGCTTCCAGTCATCTGATAGTGGTGGTCTGGGACCTCAGCTTCAGGCACTGGGCACATTTCCTCCCTGAGAGACAGCAGGGCAGTTGATGCTTCACACCTTGCCAGGGTCACATGGCTGGGCCTGAAAAATGACTATTGTGTCCTGGATTTGCAGTTGGTTCTTCAGTGGGATCAGCAGGACTCAGGCCCAGCAGTTGCTCTTGTCTCCTGCCAATGCACCAGGGGCCTTCCTCATCCGGCCCAGTGAAAGCAGCATCAGGGGATATTCTCTCTCAGGTACTTGAACAACCCCTCAAGACTTCATTTACTGGGTGGGTGGGGGCATCTTGCTCATCTGTCCCAGACCTTGGGGCCGTTGATTCCCACACTAGCAGCCTTTCATATAGACATGCTAGTTAGTAAGCATTCTCCCTTCCTCCCTCCTTTTTCCCTCCTTCCATTCCCCTTCTTTCCTTCATTCTCCCCTCCCTCCTTCTTTCCTTCCCTCCCTGCTTCCCTCCTTTCCTCTTACCTCCTATCCTTTTCTCTTCTCCCTCCCTACCCGCCAATCCTCCCTCCCATCCCCTTTCCCTCCTTTCTTCCTCCCTTCCTTCCTCTTTCTTTCTTTCCCCACTTCCTCCATTTGCTGCCTAGTAGAGTTAGCATTCCATTCAACACTAACCTATTTAACACTCTTTGTCCCCAGGGCCCCCTGACTGTCCTGGGGCCTGTAGCTTGACCGTGCGTGCCCCCTCTTGCATAGACGACTGTCCACCTCAGCGACCCCATGGTCAATCTGAGAGAAGCCACTTGATATGCTGGGGTGTGGGTGTCTGAGATAGGTGTAGCCAAGTCACTAGTTTCCATCTCTGTCTCCAGTCAGGGCCCAGGCCAAAGTCTGCCACTACCGCATCTGCATGGCACCCAATGGCAGCCTCTACCTGCAGGAGGGCCGACTCTTTCCCAGCCTGGATGCATTGCTGGCTTACTACAAGACCAACTGGAAGCTGATCCAGAACCCTCTGTTGCAGCCCTGCATACCCCAGGTGGACCTGAGACTTTCCCCATACCTGGGGACTACTGGGAACCCTGTCTCGGAGTCTCTTGGCCAGCCTCTGTCCTAGGCTTGACCGGGAATAGCCAGTGCCCAGTGATTTCTCTATTCCGATGGATTGGCCCCCTTCGGCAGTTTTATCTACTGGAAAATTGGGGATCTCCAAGGGGTATAGTGTGCACCCAAATCTGCAGGGCATCAGGAGGAGTCAAGACCAGTGTGGGGAAGGCACCCACAGCTGCTCCAAGCCCTGAGGGCAGAAGCTGAGAGTAGAGATACTGTTTCCCCCAGTATCTGGTATTACTGGGTCTAGGGCAGCAATCTGGTTTCTCTGGTTCTGTAATGACAGCCTAGCCAGGGTTGTAATGAGTGTTTGCGAACGGATATCCGGCTCTGGTAAAGGGGCCGCTTAAGTTCCCAAAGCAATTAGCTTCCTAGCTCTGAGCTTGGCCTCCTGGAGGTCTGCACTGGTCTCCCTTTTGTCCTAGCCTGGGCCTGGAGTATGGGTGCACTGGGGAGGGAGAGGCAGAGGCCTGATGCTGGGGCTTTTCCTGAGACTCACGGGGAGGCTAGGTTCAAATAGTAGCTCCATCTTCCTGCCCACTCTGCTAAGGGAGTCTAAAGCAGCACACTGAATGTCCCTTCCCACAGATGGCCGTGGCTCAGGACGAGTGGGAACGGCCACGTTCAGAATTTGTCCTTCGGAGAAAGCTGGGTGAAGGCTTCTTCGGGGAGGTGTGGGAAGGCCTGTGGCTGGGATCTATCCCTGTGGCAGTGAAGGTTATCAAATCAGGTGAGGCCCTGCAGCATTGCCCTCTGACCCTGGAGCCTGGGGCAGTGGTGGCCATGCACAGTTCTGGAACAACATCCTTTTCACAGCTGACATGAAGCTGGCAGACCTCACGAAGGAGATTGAGGCACTAAAGAGCTTGAGGCATGAGAGGCTGATCCGGCTGCACGCTATATGTTCCCTGGGTGAACCCGTGTACATCGTTACTGAACTCATGGGCAAGGGCAACTTGCAGGTCTACCTGAGCAGTGAGTAATCTCTACTCGGGCAGTGAATACTCTCCCTGCCCCTATCCTGTAGTAGCCACATCTGCCAACCCTTACGATAGCATTCATGCCTTGGGTCCACAAAGAAGAATCCTTAGGCCTTTGTAAGAGACTCATGTGGCCTAGGTGGCAGATACCTGGTCCTCATGACCTAATGAGGCCAAGGGTCTGGTCCAGGCCTAGATTTGGCTAAAGGCTATGTAGTCAAATCCTGTTAGTTCTGAGGCTAGTACTGCCATACAGTGGTAGAGGTTCCCTTTGTGTCACTGACCTCTGATGTGTTGCCAGGTTGGGTAGTATCTCCCTTGCGGTTACAGGCAGGTAGCAAGAAGCAGGTTGTGCTTGAGGCCTTATGGTGACTTCCCTTTCCATGTCATTCATTGTCCACTGGGCCTTAGTAGGTGCTGCCCTCCCTCCCTCAGAGATGGGGAATGGGAGGCACAGAGGAAGCATGTGCATACATGTGTACTTGCCTGACCAGCCATTATCCTGTGTCCTTATGAGGACTGCCACCCATCCCTGACCCCTGAGCCCCTCTCTCTGCAGGCTCTGAGGGAAAGGCCCTGAGCCTGCCCCATCTACTGGGATTTGCCTGCCAGGTAGCTGAGGGCATGAGCTACCTGGAGGAGCGGCGTGTCGTCCACCGGGACTTGGCTGCCAGGAACGTGCTGGTGGGTGATGACCTCACCTGCAAGGTAGCTGATTTTGGCCTGGCCAGACTGCTCAAGGTCAGTGAGGCTCTGGGCTCCTAACCCCTGCATAGAGGAAAATACTACTCTGAATTCCCAACCATTACACCTCATCCCCAGGACGATGTCTACTCCCCAAGCAGTGGCTCCAAGATCCCTGTCAAGTGGACGGCACCTGAGGCTGCTAATTACCGTGTCTTTTCCCAAAAGTCAGATGTCTGGTCCTTTGGCATCCTGCTGTATGAGGTCTTCACTTATGGCCAGTGTCCCTATGAGGGTAAGCCATCTGAGAAGAGATAGAAGAGATCATGACTCATCAGGGAAAGTTTAGTCTGAGGGAGGTAGCCTGGAATCCAGTCTGAGGGCGATGTACCCTAGGAGTCACTGACCAGCATAGGGGCTGGAGTACCAGCACAGACTGGACATGCAGAGGCTGGGGGGTGGGGTAGTCTCTTTGGTGGCACCTAGGCAGAATCAAGGCAGCTGCTGACTGGTCCTCTTGCTGGCCCCTTATCAGGAATGACCAACCACGAGACGCTACAGCAGATTAGTCGTGGATACCGACTGCCACGCCCAGCTGTCTGCCCAGCAGAGGTCTACGTGCTCATGGTAGAGTGCTGGAAGGGCAGCCCTGAGGAGCGTCCCACCTTTGCCATACTGAGGGAGAAGCTGAATGCCATAAACAGACGCCTCCATCTGGGCCTCACGTGACCAGGTCTCCAGACCCTCGGGTAGCAGCTAGGACTGCCACTTCCTGAAGGGTGTCTCCCAAGGAAACATTTGTCACCGGTGCCCATGGGAAATACTGCACAGACGAGAACGACAGCAACCTCTGGGCTCCATCCATCACTGAGGCACCTTCACTGACACAGGCTGGTACTTATGTGTGTACACCAGAGAGACACATGTACCTACATGTGCACACCGGATGGATGTGTTCAGACTGGTCCTGGTCATGAGCACTTACTCAGATATGATGGCTTCTTCCTGGCACAGTCTCCGAAGGGTTGATAAAGCATAGGCAAGGAGCCGCAAGGACGTGCTTTGACAGACAAGAGCCAGCAGTTTCTTCCTTGCCCTCACCTCAGCTCCCTCCTAGAAGCAAGGATGAAAAAGCTCACTTTCCCCAGGTCTTCTTGGGTTAAGTAGCCAATACTAGGGCTGGCTGTGAGACATTACATGCTATGTACTTTTAGGGGACAGCAGCGTCACCTGCCCCAACCCAGTGCCCCATAGGTACTAGTAAACCTTAGGAACACAAAGTCAGCGTCAATAAACATGTTCTGGTGGTTTCACATTCTTGTTCCCAGAATGAAATGCTGGAGGGTCTTTAACACGAGAGGGAGAGGGAAAGGTGGGGGAGGAGAGAGAGAAGGAGAGAGAGAGAGAGAGAGAGAGAGAGAGAGAGAGGAGAGAGAGAGAGGAGAGAAAACATCCCAGAGCTGCATTACAGTGTGGACACCGAGGCATAAATGGTGAACACTGCTAGAGCCAAGTGAGCAGCCCTTTCTCCCTCCATGGCTTGGAATTGAAGCCAGAAGGCTCTTCAGCTTCAGGAAGGGCAGACTGGCTGTTTGGTAGTCAGCACATCCAGGCCCTTTCTAGATGCAGAGGAGTGATGTTTTGAGAATGTCTCTTTGCTTAGGGGGCAGAATTTTGTGGTTGATGAGATTAGGCAGATATGGATAGGATGTTGACAACCAGATCCTCTCTGGGGCAAAGCCCCCATGGACCACTTTTTGAGGATAACACCTTGAGAAGTTGGGCCTTGGATCACTCAACAGTTCAGGGCACTTAGGGGCAGCATACTTAGGGGGCAGGGGATGGGGGCTTTGCTCAGGGACCCAAGTCCATTTCACTTTCCTACCAGTTGTACCCAGAAGGTTGTGGGGCAGAGAGACTGGCAGTCCCTAGAGGGGAAGGAATTTGGGGCCAGCTCTGCACTCACCAAGGCCAATTTGCTCATGATCACCGGCCACATTTGTACATTAGCTAAGAACAATCTGGTCATTTAACCTCACGTGTAAAGTGACCCCTTAGCCAGAGCAAAGATTTTGGGTGTTAGGCAGTTATGGGCTTTTTTCATGGGGAGGCAGGGAGGACAGGCTGACATTGGTCTTTATAGGTAGAAGAGGCAGTGGAACTGGGCTGAGGCATGGCCCTGCCTGTGCCTTAGCCTGTGGATCTGATTCAGGAAGGTTGAAGGGGAAGAATTTGTCACTGGCAGTTGGCTGCTTATGGGGTCCCTGCTCTGCCAGCACACAGAGCAGAAGTGTGGTCCCAAGGACTTACATGGCATAAGATAATATTCTGATGTTAAGGGTCTACCATGAGTCATGGACAGGCTCTAGGGACAGGATGGCACAGCCTGAAGAGAAGGATAGTGCCAGGATTGTAGTCAAGTCATGGAAGCTGGTTTGACTGGATCCTGGCACATTCCTGGGTATCAGCCAAAGATGAGCAGGTTTGGCCCTCCTGGGAGAGGCCAGGGACTTTTGGGCTACCTGATGTATCATCAATAGAGCTGCTGCCCACGGGTCTCATTTAGGGACATGTGGCTGTCTAGGACATAGCTTGAGCTCAGAGGCTCGAGACTTGAGGACCCTGGAGTGACCTGGGAAGGCAACTGTGGAGTTCTTGAGGCTGACCTCTACCATTAGCTAATCCTTATCCCTTTCCTCTTCCCATATCCATCCACCCTTCCCCACACCTTACTGGGAGCTAAGCTAGGCTGGGTAGGTGTGAAGCTACCAGGTAATGTATGTTGCTGTTCTTAATCCCGGTAGGAAGCAGGTGAGTAGTGCTTGGTCTCTTCCGTGAGAGAAAGCTCTAGGCCTGGCACAGTTCTCAGTGGTAGAACATTTGTTCAGCATGTGGGCCAGGATTTGATCTTCAGCATGAAGTAATAGCAGCAGCAGCAGCAGCAGTACCACCACCACCACCACCACCATGGCACTCCCCTGCCTAAAAGAAAAATTCAAACAAATACATAGTTTAATACAGTGTTATTTCCCAGGTCACTCACCCTTACAGACTTTTTTCAGTTTCCTTTCCCACCCATCTTTGTATGTGTCCTCCAGAGTATGTAGGAGCACCCCCATAGTGGAACACAACAGGATCAGCCAGAATGAGAAGGGTAGTCAGGGCCACTCTGGAGACAGGGAATCTTCGAAGTTTTCAAGGTTCAATGGGAGGAGGAGGGACAGACTCCAGCAGACATAGGTAGGGCTACTAGGGGTTGGGGTAGCATGGGAGGTGAACTAAAAGAAACCCTGGGGCCCTCGGAGAGGAGGGAAACCTGGGGAAGAGAGTGGTGGGGCTGCAGAGGTGGTGTGGGCCCTTCCTAGCCATTACTCACCTTTTGTGGCTGCCCCCTTTGTGTCCTTATCTGGAAGACAGGACAATACTTGCTTCTTGATCTGAGGTCTATGGACTACAGACACGTCTCGTAGATATCAGGAAACACTAGCACAGCCCACACGGGTGTTCATGCCTTCATATCCCTTGGCTCCCCCTTGGCTCTCCAGCTGCCATGTTGGGGTCTAGCACGCTGTCCTGGGTGGCTTCTCCAGGATAGACAGGTATCTTGAGTGTCCTCAACTCAAGGAACATGAGTCATGGCATGAGCTCAGGCTGGAGTATGTCCTTTTAGTTCACAGGTCTCACAAACCCCTTGCTCCCCCCAAACCCTACTAGTTTCTTCCTTGTCTCCAACTCAGGCCCTGCCTGATTTCCTTGATGTCTAGATTTAGTCCCGTCAGGGTCTAGAGGGTGGACACCTGCTCAGGGAGGTGGCTGTCATGAATGCCAACTCTTTCACAACTCTCAGTATTGGTTAACACGCATTCACGGAGGAGGCTTTCTCCTTTGGCGAGAGGGAGCAGCCAGTGTAAGGGAGTTTGTTTTTGTTTGCATATAGAAAAGGCACTGCTTTGCTCTCTACTCTGTTCTAGCAACCTGCTCATCATCCTTGAAATCTCCGTCCTCTGATCCCCTCCCCATCCTTTAGCTCCAAGACTCAAGAGGATAAGGCTTCAGCTGGTACCTGTGTGCTCACTGTCGGTTAATGGGGTAGTCTATGTAACTGTGGCTATGTCTTGTCAAGGGGTCGTTTTGCTGGCAGGCTTTCGCTGAGTGTGAGCACACAGCATGGTTTTATCCTACGGACAAAAGAACATACAGGGGCTAGAAGGGCCTTCGGGGTGGGGCTGGGATAGTCCATCTCTAATCAGTGCTGGGTGTGGCTGCTCTCCTGCCCATCATGAGGAAGTAGGTGTGACTGGCTTTCTGGGAAAAGTCCCTCCTACCCCTACCAGTACTAAGTGTCCACGAGCAGGCCACAGCTGACTCTGCCACTAAGCCTGCCATGGTGTCTTGGGATAAGGCTCACCTGGGCCCTAAGTACATGGGCCTCTGGGACTTCAAGGCACGGACAGATGAGGAGTTGAGCTTTCAGGCAGGAGACCTCCTCCATGTTACCAGGAAGGAGGAACTGTGGTGGTGGGCCACCCTGCTGGATGCGGAAGGCAAGGCCTTGGCTGAGGGCTACGTGCCCCACAACTACCTGGCTGAGAAGGAAACTGTGGAGTCTGAACCGTGAGTGGCCCTGGGGAGTTGGCACAGCGGGAGGGTTGAGGGTGGGTGGGCACTGGGCTGGACTGGGAGGCCAGAGGGTGTAAGGTTCTAGCTTGACATTCAATTGGTCATACTCTGATCTTTAACATCCTGGTACACAGGGTTGCTGATGAGGCTATGCCCGAGTGACACTCAGGGATGGGGCCTCTACTTTGGACCCACCCATGACCACTTCCCAGCCATAAGTACTGTTCTGCTAGGCTCCAGACGGGTCCAGAATGCACAGTGTGGATTTTTAAGATGCTGGCTGTGAGGGACAAGATCTGTGTGGGAATTCAAGAGCTGTTGGGGGGTGTGAAGTCTGCACACTTTCCAAACAGTCAAAACCAGATGTGCGACTTAGTTAAGGAGAGAGAAGGTTGCTGGGACACACCTATCTATATCACCTGGCGGGGGGTGCGGTGCAAACACCGTACGGTTTACATGTTCTCTGAAGCGCCCTAGTCCACTGTTCTTGGCCTCCCACATACCTGAGCCCTTGGAGGCTTTGAGGAACTACAGTAGTGACGGTGTGGGCATGTTCACAGCTACCCAAGGATCCAAGCTATGTAGATTGCTCTGGGTTAAGACTAGGAAGGGTCCAGCAACAGGGGTTTCTTACTGCTTTACCCCGAGACCCCTAACACCTCATCTCACAATGAGCACCTATTGTGCTCAGTGGAAGACTGTGAACACACACACACACACACACACACACAAACAAACAAAAACAAGAGTAGTAAATGGTGCCTAGGACAGTTCCAGAGACAGGGTTCCATGACAGGAGTGAGGTAGGCATGGGTGGTGTGCATAAAAGAATGAGGAGAGCCAGGTAAAGGCAGGTGTATCACTAAATTCCAGGGAAGCCTGGGAGAGAAACAGAGACAGAGAGGCAGAGACAGAGAGAGGCAGAGGGGCAGAGGGACAGAGACAGAAACTGAAACCATGTGACTAACATAGCAAGAGCAAAGACCCCGAGGTCCTGAGAATCTAGCACAGGTGGACATGCCAGAGGAGAAGTAAAGCAGAGGAGGCAAAGTGGTCAGAGTGGCACAGATTCTGTAGCTTTGCAGGACCAGAGGAGGTGGGGTTCAAGGGCTTGAGCTGAAGATGACCCATGGAATTCTAAGGACTTCCACCTGTCGTTCAGTTCAGGCATGTCCATCCCTTGCATTGCTAGCCAGTATGTATAAATGCTTTTGAATGGGAGAGTATGTGCTGTGTGGCACCGTGTCTGTGCTTATCAGTATGTATGCAAGCTTGGGTAAGTATGCAAATAAGTGAGTGCACGGGTGGGTACGAACACAAGTGTGCATTATGAGGACATGTGTCAGTGCGTTGTGAGTGCACATTTGTGTATGGAAAATATGATCACTCGTGCATTTGTATCTCAGTGCATGTCTGTGTACACAAGTGCACATGTGCACATTGCTATGTTGTTATATGTACATGTACATGAAAGTATGAGCCTAGAAGCAGTACTGGGGAGCTGCTATTGAGACTTTTTTCCTACTTCTGGGCCAAGGCTGGTATCTACAGCTTAGGGCCTCCAACGTGTTAAGAGACATTCACAACATAGAATTGCAGGCCTTTTTTTTGGGGGGGGGGGTTTGATCCCCAGGTGGTCATCATCCAGAGTGGAATGGTAGGCAGTGTTTACCCGTCCCGCTTCTGAGCCTCTAGGACCTTTCCTGGTGTCCAGAAGCAGCCATTTAGGACTTTCAGGATCCAGGACACGTTAGGGGCAGCACAAGAAGCAGCTTAGTTGGAGTTAGGAGTGTGAGACAGGAGCCAGGGGTTATCTAGGACTCCAGGTAGGTGGGGCAAGGGTTAGGTAGTCGAGAGACAAGGTGGATGTGGATCTGGGATAGGGATCAGCTAGACTGAAACGGAGCCTTTCTCCTGCAGGTGGTTCTTTGGTTGCATCTCCCGCTCAGAGGCCATGCACAGGCTGCAGGCTGAGGACAACTCGACCGGTGCCTTCCTGATCAGAGTCAGCCAGAAGCCAGGAGCAGACTATGTCCTCTCTGGTACTGCTTCCCAGCCTCCCCTTGCCTAGGTTAGGTCTGAGGCCTTTCCTCTGATGGTGGAGTCTTGGATGTCTTCTTCTTCCGCTGGAAGCCCTCGGCCTTTGAGGCAGAAAACTGGGCACTCCTCTTCAGGTCGGGTGGTTCTCCTTTGCTTTCTGGCATGGCCTATGTGTCATGGAAGCCAAGATTCCACACGGGTTCCACTGTGCTTGTGGCCTAATACCCTAGGAGTGCCGGAAACAGAGTAGCCATGGCTTATGACAGGAGTACCAGGCAATGTCCAGACTGGGAGCAGGGGGAGGCAAAGTCGGGGGCATATAGGACAGGATGCCTGCTTATGTCTCCTTTCGCCGGCCACCCACCCCAGTGCGGGATGCTCAGGTCGTGCGACATTACAGGATCTGGAGGAACAATGCGGGCCGGCTGCACCTGAATGAGATGGTGTCCTTCTCCAGTCTGTCTGAGCTTGTGGACTACCATAAGACCCAGAACCTGTCCCATGGCCTACAGCTCTCCATGCCCTGCTTGAAGGTAGGCCACTGGCTCCTCTGTAACATAGTAGCCCAGGGTCCTACTGGTGGAGTACAATATGGGGAGGAGGGGGTGGGGGCTCAGGACAGGGCATTCTCCTTGGCTATTGCTCTTATTACACTGGTTCACCAGAGCTCAGATGTGCTCCTGCTGAGGACCAATCCCTAACGGTGGTGGATGAAGACAGCAATTTTATGAGGATATCCAGACACTACTGGGTCTGGCTCTAAATTTAAAAATAAATAGAGCTCCTTATGAGGGGTTGGAGCAAGCCCTTCCTGAAGACAAGCTGGGCGACCCAGCCTGCATTCCTACTACCACTATTGCCTTTTCTGTCTCTCCAGCACAAAACTGAGCCATTGCCCCACTGGGATGACTGGGAGAGGCCAAGGGAGGAGTTCACACTCTGCAAGAAGCTGGGGGCCGGCTACTTTGGGGAGGTCTTCGAAGCACTCTGGAAAGGCCAGGTCCGTGTGGCTGTGAAGGTGATCTCTAGAGGTGAGCAGGCCCAGGACTAACTCAACTTGGTCATGTGCTGCTTCCCGACTAGTCCTTCTAGCAGGCACTTCCAGTCTCCCGCCACTGAGGGTAACTTCTTTCAATTGTACCTGTTTTTGTTTTGTTTTTTTGTTTTGTTTTTAAACAAGTCACTGGAAATGTGAGTTTCACCTCAAATCCCAACATCACCCTCTGGTTTATACCTGAAACCTCAAGAATGAGGTCAGCCAGGACTTTGAAAACATTCAGCTAGGAAATGTTGACTTTGGCAATTATGACCAAGTGGGGCATAGGAAGACAAATGGACACATCAGTCTTGGGGCACTGAGCCTTGGTGGGGGAGGCTTTAGTGTTGTAGCTTGGAGGCCAGCCTTTGTCTTCCTAGCTGACCATATTTCCTGACTTGCTTCAGAAGGTCTGGGCCAGGATCCTGTTTGGGGCACAGGTTGAGGGCTGCATTCACTGAGCTTGATGTCTCTCAGACAATCTCCTGCACCAGCACACCTTCCAGGCTGAGATTCAGGCCATGAAGAAGCTGCGGCACAAGCACATCCTGTCACTGTACGCCGTGGCAACTGCAGGGGACCCAGTCTACATCATCACGGAGCTCATGCCCAAGGGGAACCTGCTGCAGCTACTGCGGGGTAAGTGGAAAGCTCCATTCTCCTTTCCTGGGGTGAAAGTGCTGGAGGCAGCATTTGGAGGCACAGACAGGCTGCTCTTTTGAGTTTGAGGCCAGCCTGGTCTACAGAGCAAGCTCCAGGACAGCCAGGGCTACACAGAGAAACCCTGTCTTGAACCTTTCTCCCTCCCCTCCCCCAAATCCCCCCAAACCAAAGATATAGAACAATCAAGGAAAGATGTGCACATGTACATATGTATACATGTGCACACACCCTTAGTAATGAGTACATGCAGTACATCACACATGCTACATGGCCTCGTACATACAAATCTTTCTTTAAAAAAACAATGATGGGGGAGATGGCTCAGTGGGTAAAGTGCCTGCTAGGCAGGCATGAGGACCTGAGTCTGAATCCCCAGAACTAGTGTAAAGGCAAGCACAGGAGCAGGCTTCTGTTGCCCCTAGGCTTCTAAGGTGAGATGGGAGGCAATGGGAGAATTCTTGTTCTATCTGGCTTAGTAGCAAACCACAAAACCGTCCTGGAGCACACGACTGGTGAAGACTAACACCCAATGTTGTCCTCTGACCTCCACGTACATACGCACACACATCATACATGGATAACAGACAAGTAAATGGTTTTATTAAGTAAAGTTAGAAAAGAACTCTCCCTCACAATTTCTATCCCCAGTTAGCTGAGGCTACTTTACTGTAGGCTTGTGTAGCCTGCTAGTGACTTGCTTCAGCCCACCAGCTTCTCTCTAAATTCTCTCTCTTTCTTTATGTTTCTCATAAAGAGCTTGATCCCATAAGCAGTTTCTGCAGGAAGAAGTTTTTAGAGACGAAACTCATGCCCCTTGTAGGTGTAGCACTTGCTGGCTGTGCATTATCTAGAGTGTTCAATGGCTACATACCAAGAATATCTTGCAGCAATGCTCTTGACCTTAGATTGCTTTATGATTCCCAGAAAGGGTGTCAGACAAAGAATATGCTCTTTGTCTCTAGGTACATAACTGCAGAAGGTCTAGGCCTTCCCACTTTGCAATTAAGCCAAGCCAGCTGCTCTTTGCTGTAGCCTTCGAAGCCACAGTAAACGAGGACTGGTCTCTGGCCAGCTGACTATGGCCTTTGATCACCCTACAGACTCTGATGAGAAAGCCCTGCCTATTTTGGAGCTGGTGGACTTTGCATCACAGGTTGCTGAGGGCATGTGCTACCTGGAATCTCAGAATTACATCCACCGTGACCTGGCTGCGAGGAACGTTCTTGTTACAGAGAACAATCTCTGCAAAGTGGGGGACTTTGGGCTGGCCAGGCTTGTCAAGGTAGGCCCTTGGGGGTAGAAGACAGAAGCAGGATGTGGGGCTTTATCTCCCAAGCCTTGAGCTGAACCTAGCCATAAACAAGATGGGTTCTTGATAGGGTGGTGTTAATAGGCAAGCAAGATGGCTTTATCTATACAGCCATAGCCTTATTCATGCCCTATTGATCTAGCTTTGAGAACCTAGTCAGACATAGCCATGTACTTTGATGCATTGCAACTCTGCTCTTGTCTTTCCCTGACCCAGAATCCCAGTGAATTGGTACTTTTACTGGGCCTAGCCATGGTTCTGGCAGCATTGGTGGCAGCTACCCACGGTAGCAGTGGGGTGGTGTCAGTGGGTCAGGCAGCAATAGGCAATGTGGTTGTCCCTGCCCACCAGGACCTTGGAGTCCATGCTTGTCAATGCTACACAAGAAGGGTACAAGTGGCAGCTCCCTCTAGTGTCAGGTCCTACCATAAGACATCTTACCACAGGAGGACATCTACCTTTCCCATGAGCACAACGTCCCCTACAAATGGACAGCACCTGAGGCACTTTCCCGAGGGCATTACTCCATCAAGTCTGACGTCTGGTCGTTTGGAGTTCTCCTTCATGAAATTTTCAGCAGGGGGCAGATGCCCTACCCAGGTATTGCCCCAAGAATGTCTCCAGGGGTGACAAATAGTGAGGTAGAGTCAGGGCAGGTCTTGAATGGGTGACAGAGATGACAGGAGGTGCTTCCCAGGGCCTCAACCAGACCCCATTCCTTGAGCATCCGGGAGCATGCTTCTGGGATCATTTCCCGGAGACACCGTCCACAGGGAAGGGAACATCCATGGACAGTATGCTACAACATATCCAGAGCATGATGGTGGTCATTCTAGCAGGGGTCAGCATCCAGGGAGGAGAGCCAAAGGCAGCTGGGTGTGGCTTCCAGTAATCAGTCTCCTAGCTCTCATTTCTCTTCTCCCATGGGCCACAGGCATGTCCAACCATGAAACCTTCCTGAGGGTGGATGCCGGCTACCGCATGCCGTGCCCTCTGGAGTGCCCACCCAACATACACAAACTGATGCTCAGCTGTTGGAGCAGAGACCCCAAGCAGAGACCTTGCTTCAAAGACCTGTGTGAGAAACTCACAGGTATCACCAGGTATGAGAACCTGGTCTGAGCTCCTTGGACGTGGCCAGGACCCACAGAAGAGGGCCTCGTGATTTTCCTGGACTTCTATTGAAGGCATGCACCATCCTTCAGTTTACTGAGATGAAGAGATAGGAAACATACCAAACACACCTCAAATACTGCGTGTCATCAAGGAAAGAGTAAAGAGGCAGCCATGTTCCTTTCCTGATTATCCTCCTCCAGGAGGCAATACACAAAATCCAGGAAGTCACTCTCTGACTTCTTCCTCCCTTCTCCTGTGAAGACTTCATGTGACAGAGAAGCCAAGAAGAGTCTAGACAACAGGCCTTGTGGAGTTCTTTTCATACCACTTTTTGAGCTTGACTGTCCACAAACACATACCCCACCCTTTAGCACCTTAATTCCACAGGATCTTATGCCACATAAAACCCAGAACAAGTTTACGTGATTTTCTCTTTATAACCTTGGCTTTGTTGGAGGAGCCTCACCTAGAAAGTTCAAGATAAATTTCTGCTCTGTGGTTTCTGGTGCCCAGTGGGGAGTGATTGAAATACCCAATCACTTGGAGCCTGCAGAAGCAGAGGGAAGATGATGGAGTCAGTAAGAGCCAGGAGATTTTCTTCTTTGCTTTTTCCAAGACAGGGTTTCTCTGTATAGCTCTGGCTGTCCTGGAACTCATTCTGTAGACCAGGCTGGCCTTGAAATCACAGAGATCCGCCTGCCTTTTCTTCCCAAGTGCTGGGATTAAAGACATGTGCCACTGTTGCCTGGCAGAGCCAGGATTCTTAAGCATGTGGGCAGAGGCAGCTCTTCTGCATCTCTGCCCAAGGCTCTGCACTTGTTTCTAAAGTCAAACTCAGTCTGAGCTTCTGAGTCTGGTATTTACTTTTAGAGCTCCATGTCCTTTCCCTTCAGAGATGCTTTTGCCCTGAGCTCCTGAGGCAGAATACCCTCTGCTTCCTGTTTGGGCCTGAGTTTTCCCAGATGGCTCTGGTCCAAGGCTACTTTCCCTCATGTGTCTTCAGTGCTTTTGAACCCATGCTTGACCCATGAAGGCTAGACAGACTATCTGTTCCCCATTTCATCTCCTTATATACTTGGAGAACCCCAGTTCTGAGGGGGAGTATCCCAAAAGCACCTACCTGAGGCTACCTGACTGGAAGTGGGCATAATCCTCTGATGACATGAACCAGCCATGTCCAGATTGCCCTCTCACAACAGGTGAAGATGCCACAACCTCCCTTACAGAAATGTCCTCTCTGTATCCTAGAGATGACACTTTCTGTACTGCTTCCTGTAAAGCAGTTCTCTGGGGTGCAATGTCACTAGATAGGAAAAGCACAGGAAAATGTTTGGAAACAGGGCAAATGAAAACCCTTGTAACTAAGTCTTTTGCATAGACATACATCAAATTTTCCCCTCTCTCAGTAACTCAACCTTTCATTTTCACCAAGAACAGAATTTGGTCTGGGCTTGGTGGTGCACATCTTTAATCCTAGCACTTGAGAGACAGAGGTAGGCAGATCTCTCTTGAGTTCCAGGCCAGCCTGGTCTACATAGCAAATTTCAGGACAGCCAGAGCTACACAGGAAGATCCTGTTTCATAAGAACAAAAAATAAATAAAAAAGAACACAATTTGTATAAAAATCCAAGTGGACATAAACTGAATCAGGACTAAACATTCTAAAATTAAAGCTATGGGAACCGTGTGCATTTGACTATTTGTAGAGTCCTTCCCCAGTTACAGAGGGGACAACCCTTGGTACACATCTTTAATCCCAGCACTTGGGAAGCAGATGCAGGTGTATCTGTGTGTTTGGGAGCAGCCTAGTCTACAGAGTTCTAAGACTGCAAAGGCTACATAGAGTGACCCTGTCTCAAAAAAAAAAAAAAAAAAGAAAAAAGAAAAGAAAAAAATAAAATTAAAAAAAAAATCTCTTACAGTTCTGTTTGGACTGGTCTAGAGATGAGTGCTCATTAAATATCCCTAAAACCTCTTAGAAATATAGAAACAGCTGTGTGTGGTGGTGCACACCTTTAATCCCAGCACTCAGGAGGCAAAGACAAGCGGATTTCTGAGTTTGAGGCCAGCCTGGTCTACAAAGTGAGTTCCAGGACAGCCAGGGCTATACAGAGAAACCCTGTCTTGAAAAACCAAAGGGAAAAAAAAAAGAGGAAAAAAAATATAGAAACAAAGTCAAATATAGAAACAAAGTCAAAATCACATGACCTAGAATAATCTTTAAGAGTGTTAGTAAAATAAAAAACAGGAATGTTTCCAGACCTGTCCAACATGAACAGAGTATATAGTTAGACCAGTTTTTCTCACCTTCCTAATTCTGCAAACCTTTAATGCAGTTCCTCATGTTGTGGTGACATCTAACCATAAAATTACTTTTGTTGCTACTCCATAACTGTAATTTTGCTACTGTTGTGAACTGTGAATGTTTTTGGAGATAGAATCCCCTTTTGTCAGACAACCCTTGGTACACATCTTTAATCCCACAGGTTGAGAACCACTGAGATAGACTTTTTTTTTTCTTACCAGGGTTTAAACAAGTTTCATTCTGCTATTTAAAATGCTAAAAGGAGAAATGAAACCCAATGGGAGAATACAGAGGAAGGAAAGAAGGGGATGGTCTTTGCTTTTGTGGTGTTGGTGACATTTGCCTGACTTGTTAACAAGAGCAATTTATGACCGGGCGTGGTGGCACACGCCTTTAATCCCGGCACTCGGGAGACAGAGGCAGGCAGATTTCTGAGTTCAAGGCCAGCCTGGTCTACAGAGTGAGTTCCAGGACAGCCAGGGCTATACAGAGAAACCCTGTCTGGAAAA
>NC_034592.1:163455892-163470892 GCF_900095145.1 Mus pahari | reverse complement strand
AAAAAAAAAAGAATGACAATATATGTAATTAGAACCACTAGAAATAACAAGGAAAACCATCTATGTGCAAAGCGTGCAGGGAAACTCCATTTGTGGTAAGGTTATACATTATCATTTAGAGAGAATAATCACTGAATGCTAACATAGGACTTGTTCTAAACTATGAAAAAGAAAAATAGGGAGAGAAAGCTGATGGATGGTTATTGTTGTTTTGTTTTCTGAGACAGGGCTTCTCTGTGCAGCACTGGCCATCCTGGAACTAGCTCTATAGGCCAGGCTGGCCTTAAACTCAGAGATCCACTTGCCTCTGCCTCCTAGTGCTGAGATTAAAGGTGTACATCCCCACATACAGCTTGTTGATGGCTACTTTTTCAAAGTGCCTTCCAAAGGCCTGGTGGAATGGAATCTTATCTCATATAGTCAAAGCTAAGGACTGAAATGATTTAAGAGTTCTTTTAAATAGCTCAGAGGCTCGGCTGTAGCTCAGCTGGTAGAGCACTTACCTAACACAAGTGAGTCTTCAGTTTCATCCTAACAGTGCATAGTATAGGGACCCAAGTCCCTAGTATTTGGGAGGTAGAAAAAGAAGAATCAAAAGGACATTTTCACCACAAAAGATTTAAGAACAACTTGTGTAACCGTGGGCTTTTCCTCCTGACCACTTTGTTCCCAGAAATAACAAGACTCTGAGACTAATTATTTACTTATAAATGCTTAGGCCAATAACATTGGTTCATTTTCCCACTAGCTCTTATGTCAATAATCCAGTTTATTCTAGTCCAAGTTCTTCGACTGGTTAGTTTCCTTTCTGGGTGAATCTCTCAAGTCTCACTATTTCCCAGAATTCTTCTCTCTGCTGGAACTCCCACCTATTTCCTGCCTCAGCTCATTGGCCAAAAGGTTTTTTTATTGACAGGTGAATGCTTTTACACAGTGCAGAGATTCTCTCTACAAACTTGGGCTAAGACAGTCTATTAAAATATCTCCCCGAAAGGAAATCATTTTAGCAATAATATAGTGACATAAAACTAGTTTGGCGTTATGAAAGGTGTCTGTTTACAAGTTCTAAACTCTTGCCATCTTAGTTTGACTTAGGAGACTAGCCGAGGATTTGTGCTCAGTCGCGTGCTTCTTCCATGCTGAATGTGACTTGGTCTTCGATTACTGAAGGACAAATTTTGCTCATAACCACATAACCTAGATTTCCTTTAAATATCTTGTTACTTTGTTTAGTTAGGTAACTAAGGTCATACCTAACCAAGACTTTGACAATTCTGAAACCAAACTCTGGATTCAATTCTAAGTGTAAACCAACTTTTCAGTTTCTGGAAGGGGACTTGCAGCCTCAGGATCTCTTTCATAAAAGAGAGCTATTAAACTGGGTTTATTTGATATGTTATATAAAAAGCCCTGTCAAATATTGAAATATAAAACCTTCAGGTTATACTTACAGGTGCTAATGTAGAAAATTCCTGAAAATCTGGTATATCCAGGGATGTCATCAGTTATATTCCTGTTATACTTGAAGACATGCCACAGAGAATTATTAGCTCCTTAGCTGAGGCTTAATTTTCCTTCACAAATATTTACTTTGACTCCTGGAGATGGAAAGTGTCTACCAGCTCTGTCTTCCAGATGTTTATATCAGACAGGTGCCCACATTATCTTAGAATCACCTGTCTCAGTGTTTCTACACAGGAAACTGGTGGGGCTCACTGCCATTTCCAGATAAGTCAGAGCAAGAATTCAGTATCAGTAGACTGATGTTTTAATTTTTTTTTAAAAGATTGTATTAAAGGCAAGTTTATTGGGAAACTGCTCTCAGGCAAGTTCATGGGACCCAAGGATTGAGGCCAGGAGACTCTCCACGGAGAGGGTGAGGGGAGAAAAAGAGAGAAAGGGCTCGAGAGCTAAATTTTTGGTTTTTTTCGGGACAGGGTTTTTTTTTTTTTTTTTTTTTAAAGAGGAACTCACTCTGTAGACCAGGCTGGCCTCCAACTCAGAAATCCGCCTGCCTCTGCCTCCCAAGTGCTGGGATTAAAGGCGTGCACCACCACGTCCGGCTGAGACAGGGTTTTTCTGTGTAGCCCTGGCTGTCCTGGAACTCACCCTGTAGACCAGGCTGACCTCGAACTCCCAAGTGCTGGGATTAAAGGCATGCACCACCACGCCCGGCTGAGACAGGGTTTTTCTGTGTAGCCCTGGCTGTCGTGGAACTCACTCTGTAGACCAGGCTGACCTCGAACTCAGAAACCTGTCTGCCTCTGCCTCCTGAGTGCTGGGATTAAAGCTGTAAGCCACCACTGCCCGGCGAGAGCTAAATTTTTAAAAATGACTTTGAATTTTGCTGGTTCTGAAGTGTTTGTTTTTTAAAGGCAATCTTTAATCTTTTCCCTGTCTCTAGCTTACTTTGTGAAAGGTGAACTATGTATCTTTCACCCCCCTGATCAGTTTTTTAGAACCTACAGTGTGTTACCAGGTAGTCTGCGTTTGCATGTGAAAGTCAGATGACAAGTTCAGGTGTTGTTCCTTGGGTGCCATTTTTTTAAAGGGTCTCTCATCATTAGCCTAATGAATTCACAAATCTGTACCCCAGCACTGAGGTAGAAAACACCGCATCTAGCGTTTATGGGGATTCCAAAGTTCAAACTCAGGTCTTCTCATTGGCAAGGCCTTTGCCTCCTGAGCTTTTTCCTCAGCTCCAGGTAGACTGAGTAACTAGTACAGTAACTAAGGGTGACATCATCAGAGCAAGGCCTTGTGGGAAGAACTGGCCTGGTTCCTAGAATGCCTTACTATGAGAAGGGCTGACTTTTTAGAAGCCTCAGGGACTTTTCAAAGAGGGAGGTACCCAAACCCACAGGTGCTCCTGGCAAAAACCTTGTGGTACAACTTGGATGTGGCAGCCTGACCTGAATACATTTTCTGAGATCAAAGTCCTGGCACCACAAACAAGCACAGGTGCCTGACAGCACTGTAAGTATGAATCAACACAGCACTTGTAAACATGTCAACCTGACTTTTCTGAGATTGCAGGGCTTGTTCCAGAACCTACAGTGTAACCAGCCCTAGGCCTATCTCTTCAGAGGGTTATCACTGAAGATCCAGAGTAGATCCCAAAAATCTCTCCTTTACTATCATCTACTTCTGATTATACTCTACAACCTTTCTCTGACCCTTCTGCAAGTCACTAAAACACTCACTTCTCAGCTTTGCCAGCCGCAGCTGTACAGCTGACAAGACTTCAGAGAAACCACAAAGGGGAAGGGAAGATGGAACCATGCTCCTTGCCACCTGGAGCTGGTGGCTGTCCCTAGCTTCCAGCTCTGACAAGGAGCTGCTCTGTGGGTCTCATCTGGCCTAAGCAAAACTCATTTCCTGTTCTGAGTCCACCGAGGGTGCAGAGAGCCTCCTCTACCCCTCCTCCACCGGACAACTTGCTTGGGAGTTCAGGGCAGAGTTCCACCAAGCTATCTGGGCACCCTCAGGGCAGGCAGGAGGGAAGGCTCTGCAGTCAGAGGCACAGGCTTTAGTTCCCTGGGGAGAGTGCAGCTGTTTACAGGGTGAGGTAGCAGGAAGGCTTGGTGAGCCACACCTAAGACTCCACCCTAACCTTGCTGCTTCAGCCACACCCCTCAGCTCCTATGCCCTCGGACCTAGAGGCTAGACTTCCTCTTTCAGTCTGAGCTAGTATTCCCAGCCTTGGGGAACCAGCCATGCAGCAAGTAGTAGGGAGGGCCTGACCCAAGGTCACCCACCAGGTTCCTGCATAGAAACCGGGTCCCTTCAGCTGAGAGCTCCCAAACTCAGCCTGAGGCCCAGCTTCCCCTGGACTGTCTACCTGGGCCCAGGCCCACTTGAGAGGGTATCTTACCAGATGCAGGGGTATAACTGGGAAGGGTCTCAACGGAGCTGTCAGGAAGGCCTGGGAGCAGTACAGCATCCAGCAGGAAGCAAGGCTGGGTTCAGTAACATCTCAAACACACCGGGGGAGGGTGGCTGCTGTGAGTTTATTTTCTGCTTTGTGCCAAGACACAGTTACGGGGTCAGGAAAGTTCAGTGCTGTGAACCAAGAGGGGGCTCTCTCCAGCTCCTACTGCTGTCTGTTGTTCAGCCTTCCTAGTTTACAGGGAGGGTTGAGAGGGTAGGCTCTGGCCTAGCACCACTTCAGCTTGGGCAGGCTGCTGATTTTGATAGGTCAGGACGGGGCCCTGGGGTTGGTCTGGCCAGGATGCATGACTGGCTGCTGCTTCATGGTTTCAGGAGCCAGGCCACAGGTGATCGGGCTTTTGGAGACTTGGGGGGATTCTGCCGAGCTATAGGGAGAGCATAGGTCACTGGGTCAGCATTTGCTTTAATTGGGGCCACCCCCACAACCACATGGAAGATGGACTCACCGCTCGGGAGACTCCAACACTGTTGCCATGAATGGGAGGGTGGATTTCCCGAAAAAGAAGCTGGCCCACCAGTGGCCCGGGTCGGCTTTAGGAAGACCTGAGGAGCAAAGGAGGGTCACGATGGGTTCCAGTCCCTCTCCACGCTCCCCATCCCCCCCTCCGCTTCCCAACCCACCCCACTCCCGCCTTAGGACGTGAACTCTGCCATTCCGCTGGCTGGTTCTGCACTTACCCGGGGACTGGGGTACGGCGTCCCCAGGGTACTCGGCACTTCCGCCGGAGCTGTTGCTGGACGAGGAGCCCAAGCGTCCTGGGAAGGGGAGGCGGGTCAGCCACAGGGCCCTGGGCCAGTCCTGGGCGGGGCTGGAGAGGGGCTACTTACGCCGATAGTAGTCATGGGTAGCCACGAGCGAGCCGCTGGAAGGGATGGCTGCCATGCTTCAGGGCCGAGGCGCTGCGGAGACGAGAGCAGAATGTGGGCCCTGGTCACCGCACACCGGAGGGTTCCCCGAGTCTCCCGGGTCCTGACAGTGCCTGGCTTCCAGGCGGCTCCAACCAGCCCGGGCCGGCTGCGCGGTGAGACAAAGGAGCTTTGTCTGCTCCTGGCCCCAAGAAGACGCGCCTCCCCCACCCCACCGCCGGCTGCCACTACCACTACTACCACTGCCCTCACCTCGGCGGAGAACCCCTTCCTTGCAGGCTTCGTGCAAGGCCACGGGGTGGCAACGCCCAGGGCGCTAGGCCGAGGAGCCCATTTGCAAAGATAACCCACGAAACACCACCACTTTAGGACCCACGCGCGCTATGCGCACGCACGTACTTAGTTGCTTTCCTGCACCGCAAAAGACGCACCACTGGGAGGCGGAGCGCGCGTCAAAACCCCTCCCGCTTCACGGTGGGTCCACCCATGAGATTTTTAAACTCTCCTGATACCTATTAGACCAGCGGTAGCACGAAGTGGTCCCGCCCTTCCTTATTAGACTCCACCCCGAGCGGAGCAAGGATCCACCCTACCTTCTGCAATGCTACGTTCTGCAAAGTTCCACCTTGGCCCTAACCGCCTTGATCAAACATCTGTGGTTTCGCTCCAGTCGAAGCCAGCTCTGCTGCTTTTTTCCCCGCCTGGTTCGGACTCGAACCCGGATAGAAGAGGTTAAAGAATCTCATGTGCCCCTCAGTCTGTGCCACCCTCTCGGATGTGGTCTCATGTAGTCCAGCCTGTTTGGTGTTCTTGTTCCCTTTTCTTGCTGCTGTCTGCTGCTTTCACCGGTCCCCGCGGGCTTTATTTTCCACGTACCTCACTCCGACCCTTGACTGAGTGGATCTGTTTAACATAAGTAAGCACAAGGGGCAGCTATCGCTGCGCACCTCCCTACCATCGCAATCTCTGTTTTCTGGGCTCACTGGATGGTGCCTGGAGCCCCCAAGCGGTCCTGTAGGGAATAGCCTGCCCTTGGTAAGCTGAGGAGCTGTCTGTGTCTCTTTCAAGTCCTAGCTCGGACTGTTGTTCATCATTCCCAACCCGTGTTCTGTTTGGAGAGGAGTGATGGAAGACAGACGAAGCCTTGGGGTCAGAGAGAGCTCGAACAGAGACAGGCTAGTAGCTAGTAGCTTCTATTGTTGGTCAGAGACTCATGTTTGGGGGAATCAAGTGCTTGGAGCTCTAGGGCTGGCCAGCATGCCCTGCCCACTCTTCCCTTCCTCAGCAGTCAGTGTTCTGTCAGACCTCCACGGGGACTGGGAGGACCATAAGCCAGCTTCGTGCAGCATGTTTCTCCTATAACCAAAGATGCTGGACTTCATGGAGGCTCAGGGAGGCTGGGGCTAGTAAGATCCCAGGAGGAGGCTCTTGCGTCCCCAAAGTCTCAAGGATGCTTTGGCTGGGACCCTTTGCTTGGATTTGTTGAGACCTACTTTGTGCAAACATTGATCCAAGCTCGGGAAAACCAGACAAGAAATGGCCCAGTTGGGGTGCTAGTTTAGAGGTCATAAAGGAGATGGGTAAGGTATAATGAAAAAGAGGTGGGGGCAGTTGACATGACAACAGTACAAGTGAGTAAGGCCACTGATAAGGACAGCTATGGTGACACCAGGAGGGTGAGACCTCTGCCTTCATGGTGTTATGTACTTCAGACTCTCTGACTTACTCTGGACTGTCCTGGTCAAGTGCATGGGCACCTCCAGTGGTTGTTAGCTATTTTCTCTAGTGAAAATTCCCTCTGGAAAGAAAGTAAAGGATATATGCCTCGTTCTATTGCATCTTCTTATGCCTGCTCTTTTCTGAAGGGAAAGAGAGGAGCAATGGATCTGGGGAAGAGGGGAGATGGACAAGTTCGGGGGAAGGGGAAAGGGAGGCTGCAGTGGGGATGTATTGCATATGAGATGAATGAAAAACAAAACCTCCCAAGAATACAAGAGACTTGCTGATGGTGGTGGCACACACCTTTAATCCCAGTGCTTGGGAGGCAGAGGCAAGGAGATTTCTGAGTTTGAGCCAGCTTGGTTTACAGAGCTAGTTCCAGGATGACCAGGGCTACATAGAGAAGCCCTGTCTCGAAACAAACCATTACAAGAGAGTTCCGGGAACTCACAAGAGATTTACCAACACTCACCACACTCTTCTCCAGGTTATATAAGCTGTAACCGATTGCTGGAGACAAGGGGATGTTCCAGCATAGTTGACTGCAACCAGGAAACTCAAGCAGCTTCCATGACTTGTCACCCAGCCTGATCTGAGCCTTGTGATTGAGCTTCCTGAGTCACCTTCACTTTTGTAAGTGACCCTTACATCTTGATAGTTTTCTCATTGTCATGCAGTCTGTTGCAGGGGGACATCACGGCAGCAGGAACATGAGGCAGCTTGGTCATGTCTGCAGTTAGGAAATAGAAAGATGATGGCTGGTGCTCACCTCACTCTCCCTTTCTTTGTTTATTCAAGAATGCAGCCCATTGGATGGCGCTGTCCACTTTTGGGGAATGTCTTCCCACCTCAGTCCCAATCTAGAGACTTCTTCACAGACAAAATGTGCAAAGGCTCATTTCCATGGTGGCTCGAATGCCCATCAAGTCTGCTAAGATTAACCACCAAATCCCCACACTTCCATCAGTAATTCTAGTAAACTCATGGGTTCACAAGCTAGACTTGGAATTTCCTCTTTGGTCTGTCATTAACGTCCTGCCTGCAGTGAATAGATACTTGTTTGTGTTCCCCAGGAAAAGCTATGTAACATCTGTGTGGTTCAGACAAAGGCTAGAAAGACCAGGCTGAGGGGAGGGACTGTCAGGATTCAACTGTAAACTGGTTTGGAAGAAGGCCTCATATAGTTTGCACAGACTTGAGGTTGGGATTGGAACTCACACTGTTTATCTGAAGTGTGAACTATCTGCCCTGATTTGGAGAGATGGTGGTTACTCAGCAGGGGCACAGGTGAGTCAGGTATGAGTGAGGGCCACCTCTAGGGGTTCAGGCAATATACATAGTACTGTCCCAGAGTGAGGCTGAGGTGGAGGACGTTCAGGGGTTTAGGGTTTCCATGGGAGAGGGGAGGGTACAGCTGCCAGGGCTTCTGCTGAGACTGGCGCTAGCCTTGTCACCTGTTTCCAGGGTTGGATTATCTCTCTAGCCATCAAATGGGCCAGAATGCAGAGATGCAGTCACTGAAGAAGCAATGGCTGCCCTTGCTCCTCAGGAAGTAGAGGCTGAGTAAGACCAGCCTCACATGTGCCCAGCATTTGCAAAGTTCCAGAGTCTAGCAGGAACTATAGAACATTGGTCTATTAAGGAGGTCAAGCCAGGTCCCACCTCCTGTTTGCCTTGAAGAAGGAGGTACCTTGACCACTTCCAGCAGGAAACAGGATGCATGTAGCTTGTTATTGCCTCCCCCAGCCTGGAAAGACTGACTTTGCCCTTGCTGCCACTGAGCCTGAGACCACCTGGAGTGGGGCCTTCTGACCTAGATGGCTCTATTGTTCTATACCTGCCTGCTCTTCTCCAAGACACTACTACCTGCTGAGAGACTGGCATCCTGAAGATCTGCCTACAGGTTCGCACCTGTAGGACAGGCACCAAGAATGGATTGGTGAGGGATGGGCCTCCCCCCTCTTTATAAGCACAGACTCTTAGTAAAATTTAAGAAGCCTTGAACAGAAAATCATGTCTCAGCATCCATTATTCCTCTCGCCGTTTTCTCCCACACAGCTCCTGCCTCCCACTCAGGAACCCAGTTAGTATGGCCGCAGGCGGCTACAGCTTGTGGTCACTACGTCTCCCAGCCTGTCCTGTGAGATATGCAGCCTCTCTGAATCTGCTCTGTGGGAGTAAGGTTGGGTCCCACTAGGGGCCTTTCTGGCTGTCTCAGGGATGGACAGTTTAGAGGTGCAGTCCTCTGCTGGGGTTGGACAGGTTAAGGCTGTAGATGTGCTATGCTCACTTCCTGCCAGGTGCTACAGTATCCTCTTGGGAGCAGAGTTTGTGATCCAGATGGTGGGTCGGCACCTAGGAAAGGAAAGTTTCCCACACTGGGGCAAGCTTAGCTGCGTCACTTGGATGGATGTGCCTGGGAGAGGCTTACAGTGGGGACCAGCTGCCGATGATCCCCAGCTGGACGAGAAGGCCTTCTGTCTCTCCCACGCCGCCCTTGGCTGTGATCTGGGTGTGCCTAATCATCCTACCTCACTCTCAGCATCAAGTATCAGCATCTGCAGTCGAGTCTGAAGGGAGCGTCTTTCATCTGTCTGTCTGTCTCCTTCCTTCTCTCTCTCCCTCCATTCCCCCTTCCTTCCTAGCTAAGATGAGTTCTCACCCTGCTGTCCAGGCTGGCTTCGGACTCTTGAGCTCAAGTGAGTCTTCCGCTTCAGCTTCCCATGTGCAGAGGGCCCAGGCATGTACCATTGTGCCAGCTCTGGGAGAGTCTTAATGTTTTTCTTGTAAATATGGAATAATTCATGAATTTGCATGTTGTCCCCGGGCAGGGGCCATGTTAATCTCTGCGTTGTTCCAATTTCACTATATGTGCTGTGGAAGCAAGCATGGGATAATGTCTTTCTTTAAAGTAGAAAAATGCTAGCTGGTGAGATGGTTCAGCACTCTTGCCTTGCAAACTTGGTAACCTGAGTTAGGCCCATGGATTCCACATAAAGGTGGAAGAAGGGGACCGACTCCACAGAATTGTTCTCTGACCTCTATACATGCTGGTTAGTGTGTGGAAAGAGGCCATGGGGCTTTGTCCTCAGGCCATTCCTAGCATCTGTGCAAACAGTTTGCTATGACCTCAGGGTAGACACCTCATCCTTTCTTACCTCCTCTGAGGTTCCTAGTGAGGTTGGCTACATCACTGTTGAGCTCCAGATGTTGACCTGTCCCTGGGTCTTGGCTCATATTGGAAAGCTATGGTTAGGAGCCCTGAAGCGTGGCTTCCCACTGACTGTTTGATCTGGCTAGCAGCTGACTTGCAGACTCTGCTTCTCCTATGAATGACCACAGGTGAGTGGATACCTGTCAAGTAAAAAGGATGAGGACAGAGAACACCAGCCCTTCTGTGCTTGGTGGACTTTGTAGGCTGCAGTATCTGCAAGGTTTGGGTACTGGGTCAGGATGTAGGAGAATGTAAAGGATATGAACTTTGGCCTCTAGCTATAGGAAACAGGAACAGAGAAGTGTGTTTTGTGAGTCCACCCTTGGTGAGCTGCACAGAGGTTAGCTGGGTTAGTTTGCTGCCTAGATGCTGACTTTGGACAGATAACACTAATGGCCACATATCAGATGTCCCAATCGGACAATGACCAAGATTTCACACAGAGTAGAAAGGAAAGGCTGGGGCTCTGAGTCTACATGCCACTTACTACCTACCTGCCACTCTTGAGCCACCTAATCCCTCTCTCACAGGTGGATGCATAGGATTGGCATCTATCTATCTATCTATCTATCTATCATCTTATTTTTTAATTAATTTATTTACATCAAATGTTACTCCCCCCCAGGTCTTAAGCAATGGGGATCAAGCCTATGTTTGCCCCCATCTACTCCTTGTACTCTACTGAGGACACGGGCATCTCGGGTAGAGGTGGGAGCTCTACCAAAGACTGAGGCAGGACTGGGATTCTCAGGGCTCCTTAGTTTACTCTTGGGGAATGCTGTCTTTGCTGTAATCCAACCCAAACCCCTTTGCTGATGGGTCTGGCAGGACCTGGTATCATCTAGATGATGTAACTACCTGCAGAACAAAATAAAAGGACTAATGTTTAATAAGGCCTTGCATTATAAGTGGTAGTTTATATGGCCGGCTACTTTAACTCCCTCAACTTCCTTTCTGTAAACTGCAAAAGCATCCTACTCATGGGAGAGCTATTTTGAGGTTAGGAAGTTTCCTATAAACGCTAAGATCTATGCCTTGCACATTGAGTGTGCTCAATAAGAGCTAGATATTGGGTAGGGAAGTAGCTCAGTGTAGGAGTGCTTCCCCCAAGGCCCTGGGTTCAATCTCTAGCAACACACACACACACACACACACACACACACACACACACACACACACGCGCGCGCGCACACGTGCACAGGTGAGCAACTCACAAGTACATATGCATACACATGCACACACACGTGCACACATATGCAAAGGTGAGCACACACCACACAAATATATATGCACACACACACACACACACACACAGTGGCTAACTCAAGCATTCACTTCAGTGTTCTAGATTCCTTCTTTCCTTTCTCTGGGTTTCATGTAGCCCAGACTATCCTCTAATTTGCCCTATAGCCAAAGATGACCTTCAACTTCTGATCTTTCTCCTACCTCCTGAGTGCTGGAATTATAGGCATGTGCCGCCGCCCATAGCCTAGTGCTCTGGATTTCAACCAAAGATGTCCAATAGACAAGAAATGTTTATTCATCAAATGAATGAATGAGATTAATGAAATTATAGGATAATGAATTATAGGATAAAATCCAAAGTAACTCAGCAGAAAAGGGCCAGGAAAATTTCAATTCACACAGGAAGTGACAAAGAGCCAATTCTAGCTCTGAGATTACACAGATGTTGGAATTATAAAGATTTTTCTTTGGAGACTCAGTTGTGTCATGTGATGTTTTTCTGGAAACTGTCTTATGAGAGGATGTTTTTGCTGAAGCAGATATGTGGGAGGATGTTTTGCTGAGAACAGACGTGGTGTTTTTCTGGAGGCAGCCTGGAAAAGGGGCATGTGATGTTTTGCTAGAGCTGACGCCTGAGAGAAAACATGACGTTTGGAAAGGGTATAAATATAACCCAGAAGACAGTGGACGACACCTTGTGGTATTGGATGATGCTGTGTGGTGTTGGTTCCCTTACCACTCTTTGCTGGTCATCATTTGTTGTGACTTCATAGAAAGAAATGCAGCAAAGAACTTCTGGTGGTGTTCTGGCGGCTTCTTGACAGCTTTCATGGACTTGGGCTAGTTGGCAGACCCTGCAGTCTCTTCTGGATTGAACTGCTATTGTTGGTTCTTGAATGGCGTTTGCGAACATATCAAGCTACCGTTGCCGATTCGTGTAACTGAACTGCTGATATCCTGACAAAGCAGATTGGATTTGCTCCAAAGAACTATTTCTAAACAGGCCCACATCCTCCTTTGCCCCATTAACCTTTCCTTTCCACTACCTTTGGTGGCAGGTGGGCTAGAAGGAAGGTAAAGTATCTAAGTGGATTTGGGGGCTGTAGAGATGGCTTAGCAATGAAGTGGAAACTTAAGGATTCTTTGTAAAGTTGTTTGGATGCTGTTTTGCTGGGGCAAACACATGAAGGAATGTTTAGCTGAAACAGACACTGGTGAAAGGATGTTCTGCTAAGGCAAGCACATGAAAGGACACCTGGTGAAGGATTCTTTGCTAACAACAGGAATGTATTGGTCCACCTTGTATTTCGTAATTGAACTGCATATGTCCAGACTCCACAGAGAGAAACGCATTAAAACAAAACAAAACAAACAAACAAACAAACAAAAAAACAAAGAAACTTCTGGTGCTGTGCTGCAGTTTTTTGTCACTTCTGTGGACTTGGGCTGATTGGTAGAGTGATGTCAGCTGAGACAGACACATGTGCTGGGGCAAGGCACGTGGAGGACATGTGATGTTTGGAGGGTGTAAGTAGGACTCGACAGTGATAGTGGCTGAGCTAGGCTTGCTTATAGAGCTAGCTGTGCAACACTTGTTGGTGTAGTGGGAGTTTTGGGCTATACCAGGAGTGGGCCTCACTTCGAGCCAACTGCCCAGGGAATCTTTGGATACAGAGATGAAAGACACACTCATTTTTAACCTGCCTTATTGGCTCAGTGGTTGGGCCCTTTAAAGCTTCCCAAGGCTAGAATGCCCTTCCCTTTACTCCTAGATCAACCGCTCTAAATCTGCCCTCAGCTTGGTTGCCTGGTTACCTTCTGTGAAACCCATTGGTCTTGCTGCCCAAGATGCTTTCGGGCTGCCCTTCTGTGGGCTGCTTTCCCTTTCTGCCTACATTTTGGAAGCTCTCCCCTGCAATGTCGAGTCTGTTTCATTTCTTTCCCCCAAGAATCTTGGTTCTCCTCTTCCTGACTCTCTTCTCTTCTCTCCTAGCCTGCAGGAACTTGGAAGTCCTGCCTCTTTCTTTCTGCCCAGCCATTGGCCTCTGGCATCGTTATTGATCGATCAAGAACCAATTGGGGACAAGGACATTAATGTATGGGCATGAAAGATTCCGGATCAAAGCATCAGAACCACTCGACTCATGTTGGTCTTTGCTGAGAGAGGCACAGTGGAGAACTTTTCCTGGCGTCCCTCTGGTTCCCTCCTGCTGACCTGTGCTGAGGCTGAGGCCTGGTTCTCTGCTAGGCAGTGCCACCACTGCTGATTTGTGTTTGCTATCCCAACTCTACCGAACTGGACTGCTGGTACATCTGTGAAGCGTTTACGAGTAGATCAAGCTACCTTACCACTGCTAACCTGTGAACTGAACACAGACAGGAGTTGCTCCAAAGAACCTTTCTAAACAGGTCCACTTTCCCTGTATCTTTTTTTTTCCTCTACCCCTGGTGGGTGGTGGGCTACAAGGGAGGTTAAAGTGTTTAAGAACCATCATTAAAAATAGGCATTTGGCTGGGCGGTGGTGGCTCACGCCTTTAATTCCAGCACATGGGAAGCAGAGGCAGGCATATTTCTGAGTTCAAGGCCAGCCTGGTCTNCAAAGTGAGTTCCAGGACAGCGAGGGCTATACAGAGAAACCCTGTCTCAAAAACAAACAAAAATAATAGGCGTTTGAAAAAAAGTCACACAGTAGCTAAGAGCACTGACTATGAAGGGAAATGAAATTTAAAATGAAATTTAAGGCCTGGGATTCATGCAACTTATGTCCAGAGAAATAGTTGTTTGTAAGCTTGGAAGCCTGAGGCAGAGAGCACAGTGAGACAAGCCTGGACACGCCCAGGCAGGCCATTGTTGGAACATTCCTGGGACTGAACCAAATGTTCCGCTAACCCGCCCCTCAGGTCTCCTAGCATTCCTGCCTTTGCACGTACCATCCTGCAAATGTGTACATTTAAATGAACCAATCGCATGTAACTGCGCCAATTTCCCCCCCCCCCCCTTTCCCCTATAAAGACCTCAAGCTTTTGGGCCTGGTTGTCAATTTCTTGTTCTCCTGTGTGAGATACGAATCGACCGGGAGCTCCGCCATTAAACTACCTCATGTTTTTACATCAAGATGGTTTATTCGTGATTTTTGGGCATCGCCTTCTCAAGACTAAAGTGGGGAGGGCTCCCCACGAAAGTCTTACAACTGCTCTTCCAGAGCATCTGAATTCAATTGCCAGCAACACATAGTGGCTCAACTACCTGCAATGGGATCTGATGCCCTCTTCTAGAGTGTCTGAAGACAGCTACAGTGTACTCATATAAATAAAATAAATAAATAATTCTAAAAGAAAGTAGGGTTTGAAAAATCTAAGCCTACAGGATATTAAAGCAATGATTGTAAAAACTGCACCAAGCAACCATGAATAACACATAAAATAATGGAGTCAGGACTGGATGAAATTCAATGTTTGCTCATGACAAATATTCTCCACTAAGTAGTTGTTGCAGGAAATATTAAAAAAAGAGATGTAAGTTCCCGTACTACACCCAGCTACTCTCTGCCCTGGTGGGCTAGCCGGCTATGCACTGGAGGCAATGGTGGACCTGTTCTTATCTCGTGGAAACTCTCTGACTCAGAGCTCCAAAATCTCTCCACCCAGCTTGCTAAGTTCCCACTGTCGGTCACTATCACACCAGCCCCATGCTTCAGATCCCCCATGGCATTGTGGTGCACATCTGGCAAACCCACGCTTTGCCGCTGTACCTTTCTCTCTTGAACCCAGTTGAACCGCAGCTTCAAGGAAAACACCCCCACACCGACTTAGTTCAGAAACAATGGTAACTCAGTTGCTGGGTTCAATAAATAGAATCCTAATCTTGTAAGCTGTATTAAATCTAAACCCTCCAGCAGTGAATCCTGGTGGATTCACCATATAAACTGGGAGACTCGAGTAGCCACATCTTGCTCTCTCGCTATCTGCTACATTCTTTCCAGTAGTGACAAGCGCCAACAGGC
>NC_034592.1:163419967-163455647 GCF_900095145.1 Mus pahari | reverse complement strand
TGAGTTACACCCATACACTAGCATTACAATGACCTAAGGGGAAGGTGGACTATAGGATCTTTGGCAAGGACATGAAGCCCTTGCCCCCAGCTACTGACTTTGAACTGTCTTTAGGTGGGGCTGTTTTTGATCCCAGTTGTTAACATTGTATGTTATCCCAGTTGTTTCCTGCCAGCCCTTCCTCTGTTTTTGTGTACTTACTTCCCTATTTTCTTCTGTATAGTCTGATGCTCAATTGGACAATTTGCATTCAGATACTACACTCTCTTGTGTCCGTGTCTGTTTGTCACCCCACATTCGCAGAATCCTCGCTCACCTGCAACCAGAGACCCATTCCCCGCAGATCAGGGACCCCAGNAAAGTCCGTCTGCGGCAGCTATCCTCATCCAAAAAACCCCTAACTCTCTCTTGCTTCCTCTCTTCCTCTGTCCAACCCGGAAGTCCCGCCTACTCACCCAGTGCTTGGCCCCTTTATTCATTTGGGGGAAGGTTTACAAGAAGTCACCTGAGTACATGACTCATTCCTCTGTCCAGACAACCCCTCCTGGAAAAGCAGAATTAACATCAAAACACAGGCATCACCAGGGCCGTCCACAAACAGTACCAGAAAGGAACATCTTCAATCTAGGAGTATGGATAAAGTTTTGGCAGCAAGATATGCACTGGTTGCTGGGCGTGGTGGCACATGCCTTTAATCCTAGCACTCAGGAGGCAGAGGCAGGAGGATTTCTGAGGTCGAGGCCAGCCTGGTCTACAGAGTGCGTTCCAGAACAGCCAAGGCTACACAGAGAAACCCTGTCTTGAGAAACCAAAAAAAAAAAAAAAAAAAGATATGCACTGGTTGCAGGATAGGACTTTTCACTCTCACCACAATCTTTCCACACCCATGAGAAGTCTCAGCCAGAAAAATAAAACAAGGAAACAAGAGGCATGCAGATTGTAAGTGGAGATGTGAAATTATCTCTATTAACAGGTAATGGTAATTGCCTTTGTAGAGAGTCTCAAGGAATCTATGAAGAAGATAATCAGATGTTGAGGGCAGCAAGATTGCAAGACACAAAGTCAACACACAAAGGTCATTGTGCTGGGGCTGGAGAGATGACTCAGCAGTTAAGAAGAGCACTGGCTGCTCTTCCGGAGGTCCTGTGTTCAATTCCCAGCAACCACGTGGTGCTCACGTCCTCTGTAATGAGATCTGATGCCCCCTTCTGGTGTGTCTGAAGACAGCAACAGTGTACTCATATATATAAAATAAATAATTTTTTTTTTAAGTCAATGCTGTTTTAGATACCAGCAACATCTAGTTAGAAGCAGAAAAAAAATGTGTGCGTAGGCCAGAGGTCAACCTTCAGATGTCATTCTTCAGGACATGTCTACTTTTTTAAAAAAGAGAGAAATGATAGTTTAATGGTAAGGCTTAGCACACTCCAGCCCCAGTACTAGCACAGAGTCGGGGCAGCAGGGGTGGCTGTGACCCATGGAGCTTCACATAGGATGGGGATAAGGGAGCTGATTGCCAAACAGAACAGCCAAGAACCATGACCTCAGACCAGGAAAAACCTACACTATCACAGAAAAAATGACTGCTTAAGAGGTGGGTTAAGCCTGATGATGCTGGCACACACCTTTAATCCCAGAACTCAGGCGGCCAAGGTTACACAGAGAAATCCTGTCTCGAAAAACAAACAAAAAAGATGAGTTCCTAAACTGGGTGTGGTGGGGCACTGCTTAAATCCCAGCACTCAGGAGGCAAAGGCAGCCTGGTCTATATGGGGAGTTCGAGGACAGCCAGGGGTGCGGTACATAGGATACCGTGTGTATGTGTGTGTGTGTGTGTGTGTCTGTGTGTAAAAGACACACAAGGGTGTGTCACTGGGACTTGGGTTTCACTGATCAGGCTAGCTGGTGAATCAGCACCGGCTCAATCTGCCACTGCAACCCAACAGAGATAACTAGTGTGTGCTGGCTTTTTCAGTGGATGCTGTGGACCAAACTCAGATCCTCATGTGTGCCAACTTTCCAGCCCATAGGAGCAGAAAAACAAAACAAAGAAAATAAACAAAAAATCAACTATGTGCTGAAGAGAGAACTGGAAGGAGCCGGTGATCACAGGTTGTGACTCAACAGTCAGCATGCCAACCCCCAAGCTGAGGTACTGATTCCTGGTGAAAAACAGCCAGGTAGGTGCTTTAAACACATGAACAAGCAGATGCTCAAGGTAAGTTAGAAAGACAAATTAGAATCACGAAAGTGGAATATAAAGAACTGTGCTGCTCTAGTTTTAAATACTGAGGTAGATTTACTGTAAAGCTAGTTATTTTATTTGTCGAGAAGTTTTTATGTGTATGTCTCTGAGATATGCACACAGGTGAGTGATAAAGCCTGGTATCTCATTTGATCATTCTTCGCATTACAAAGGCAGGATCTCTTGTTTAATCTGTAGCTGGCCAATTCTGGCTATTTAGCTAACCAGCTTGCTCCAGTAATCTCTTGTTTCTGACCTATGAATGATGGATGAAGAGACTGCCATGCCTACTCAGCTTTTTATGAGTTCTGGAATGCAAACAATGGTCTATTGACAGAAAACAAGGGCTTATAATTTTTCTTACTGTCATTTCTTAGTATGTAAATATGAAATTAGCATATTTATGGATTGTATTGTAATAGAATGCGTGATTTTTAGAAACATCTGTTTGGGATGCTTAGGGGCAAGATAAAGGCAGGAAAAACTCTCTGGGAACACAGAAGGTGGAAGAAGCCACTGGACCTGGAATCCAGTTTGCAATCTCTGCTTCCTAAAAGAGAAGCAATTTTGACACAGCTGGTAAACTCAAAATTGCCTGCAGAGATAGTGCCTGTCCTAAAGACATCTCAAAGATATCAAAAATAACAAACCGTGTTTACAAGGGGTGGGAATGTGTGTTTAAGTGCTAATACTCCCCTAGCCCCTAAGTCTAAGCAGCATGCCTCATAAAAGTACCTTACAATCTCAACTAACAAACACAATCCCTGGGCTGGAAAGGTGACAATTAAGATTGATTTCTGTTCTTTTTGAGGAATTTGGCTCCCAGCACACATGTTGGGGCTACCCACAACAGCCTGTAATCCCAGATCCAGGAAATCCAAGATCTCTCTGGCCTCTAAACTGTTAAGATTATTAAGAGATAGCTGTAGAATAACAGAAGGTAAAAAGAAAGAGAGGCTTAGTCTAACCTTCGGTGGAACCATGTTTATTCATACTGAGAGGGCACCTGTGTCACCCATGTGTGCAGATGGCCAACATGTCTCCACAAAAAGATGATATGCGGGTTTCTTATAGGGGCAAAAAGTACTTCCATATTCTGCAAGAGAGCTGGGAAATGTAATCTTTCATCAGGGAACTACCATTCCTAACTCCAAGAGGATATAAAAGATGCAGGACAGGAGCATTATTACTGCTTTCTCCTGAGGAGGGCCTCATCAGAGTGGGTAGTTTTGGGTCCATTGAGGAAGGACCCACATAGCAAGAGAGAATTTTAACTTGATCAGCTGCAATGAGTCACTCAGTTATCATCCTGCACACAATTTGGTTACAGAGTAGAACTGAGAGATTTTCTGTGAAGGGGAGGAACAGAAGCAGGAGAGAGTGGGCCAGTGAGAGAGAAAGTGGGCATAGAGTTGATTCAGAGCACCAGTGACTAGTGCCATTGCCAGGACTGTCCTACTAAAATGAGCTGGAAGGAAATGTCAGGGAGCTATAGATCATCAAAGGAAGGGAACAGGAGAAAAATAGATGACAAATCGTGAGGAATTGTATCTGGGCTGAGGTGAAAGGACTGTTGAGTTGCAGCCTGTGATCACTCCAGCTCTCTTCTCCGGGTTTCAAATTTGATTGGGAATGGGTTAAAGGTCAGAGGTTTAGTCTATTATTGTCATGGTGAAGAGCAGGGTAACATGTGGACAGACATGGTGCTGGCAAGGTATCTGAGAGTGCTACATCTGAATCCGCAGGCAGCAGGAAGAGACTGTGAGACACTAGGTCTGACTTGAGCATCTGAAACCTCAAACTCCATACACTAACTCCAACAAGACCACACCCACTCTTACAAGGCCACACCTCCTAATAGTGCTGCTCCCTATGGGCCTACGGGAGCCATTTTTATTCAAACCACCACATTCCACTCCCTGACTTCCATAGGCTTGGAGCCATATCATAGTGGTAAATGCATTTAATCTTACTCCTCCAGGGCTATACAGAGAAACTCTGTCTCAAAAAACCAACCCCCCCACCCAAAAAAAAGTTCCTATGGGAGGGGGCTGGAGAGATGGCTCAGTAGTTAAGAGCATTGACTGCTCTTCCAAAGGTCTTGAGTTCAAATCCCAGCAACCACATGGTGGCTCACAACCATCTATAACAAGATCTGACTCCCTCTTCTGGAGGGGTTGAAAACAGCTACAGTTTACTCACATATAATAAATAAATAAGCCTTTTTTTTTTTTTTTTTTTTTGGTTTTTTCGAGACAGGGTTTCTTTGTGTANCCCTGGCTGNCCTGGAACTCACTTTGTAGACCAGGCTGGCCTCGAACTCAGAAATCCGCCTGCCTCTGCCTCCCGAGTGCTGGGATTAAAGGCGTGCGCCACCACGCCTGGCTGTAAATAAGTCTTTTTTAAAAAAATAAAATAAAAAACATATTAAAAAAAAAGTTCCTGTGGTGGTTTGAATCTGAATAGCCCCCATAGAATCATGAGTTTGAATACTTGCCCCATAGGGAGTAGCACTATTAGGAAGTGTGACCTTGTTTTAAGTGTGGACTTGTTGGAGGAAGTATGCTACTGTGGGACTGGGCCTTGAGGTCTCTTATGATCAAGTTGTACCCATTGTGGCACACAGTCTCCTTGGTACCTGTAGATCAAGATGTAGAATTCACAGGTCTGTCTCCAGCACCATGTCTGCCTGCATGCTGCCATGTTTCCCACCATGAGGATAATGGATTAAACTTCTGAAACTGTAAGCCAGCCCCAATTAAATGTAAGCCCCACTTTCTTTCATAATAGTTGCCATAGTCATGGTATCTCTTCACGGCAATAAATAAAATAAGTCCCCACAGTCGTTAACAGTCTTAAACTTGTTTAAAAGTTCCAAGTTCAAAGTCTCTTTGAGGCTCATGCAATCCCTTAGCTGGAGTCCCCTGTAAATTCAAAATAAAAAAGCAGATTACGTACTTCCAACATATAATGGAACAGTATATATATTACTATCCCAAAGGGTAGAAAAGGGAGCATAAATGGCAAATACTGTCCAAAGCAAGATGGAAAAACAGCCAGGCAAACTCCAAACTGCATTTCCATGTCTGATGTCAAAGTGCTCTTCCGATCGACAACTCCGTTTAGTTTTTTTTTTTTTTTTGACTGATGTATTTTCTGTCTGCAATACTTCTTTCTCTTGGGTTCGTTCCACTCCCTGTTATCAGCTCTCCTTGGCAGGTATCCCACGGCTCTGGCATCTCCAATAACTTGGGGTCTCCAAGGCAACCCGGGCTTCACCTTCAGAGCTTCACACAGTGGTCTCTCTGGACCTCCATGCGGGGACACCCCTGCCACACACCTGGATTCTGTGGCTTTCCTTAGTTGTGGAGGAAGATTTCCCAACCCCTCTCTTGTATTCTTGACACTAAAGCCAGAACCAGCTGAAGCTGCCCAGTTCTGCTACTTGCTAGGGCTGGAATATGGCCTCCCCTGTTCAAGAACATTTCAGCAAGCTTTCTGTATCCAGTTTCCTTTTACTACCTAGCCCTGGCTGTCCTGGAACTCACTCTGTAGACCAGGCTGGCCTTGAACTCAGAGACCCACCTTCCTCTGCCTTCCGAGTGCTGGGATCAAAAGTGTGTACCACCACACCTGGTCCTAAACTTTTGTGTAATTTCCTTTCACCAGTTGGAAGCTGAGCTTAGCGAGGTCTTGCTCTGAGGTCACCGCTCCCTTTATTTCACTTAGCATCAGGCTTCTCTTTAATTTGTTTACACTTCAATCCATTTACACTTCCTGGTGTTCCTTTTCTCCTCCAAACATACAAACATTTTGTATGTTTTCTTACTCAGTTTGCTCCTTTTCGCTATGGATCTGCATAAAACAGGTCACTAATAGCCACACCATGCAGCTAGTGCTATAATATCCCAAATGAATTCAAGACCACCCAGTACCTTCCCCCTTCGAAAAGGACTTTCCAAACCGTACTAGCAGGCCAAATGCAGAGCCCGATAAGGAAGCTGGCTGACTAAACAAATGTAAAGACATAGTTTTAGTGGTCACAATGACTGAGCCTACAGCTGTCAAAACAATATTAGCTGTGCTCAGAGCAATAACCATAACAAGAATAACAGTTCTCAGAAGAATTCTCCTGCCCCTCCCCACCCTGAATTCTGAGAAAGACCACAAACCACCTTGACCTTGCTGAAATTTTCCCTGACATTGATAGCTGTGACGTTACTAGCTGACCCATAAGTTCAAAACCACAAGAGAAGGCAGAGTGAGTCACTAGGTCAAGGGTTGTCACTATACAAACCAACCAATGCCTGAAAAGGTTACTTGCTACACCAATTAGAATAAGCCAGCTACCCTGTTGCCTAAGTCTGCCCCTTACAAAGGTATAAAAAGTGTGTTCTTTCTTTGTTCAGGGTCTCTCCTCTGGCCTGCGTGCTGAGAGGGGGGTCCCCAACATATTGGATCAATAAAACCTCTTGCGGTTTGCAGCAATGGCGATCTCTGTGGTCTTTGTGAGTGAGGGTCTTTTGATGAACTCCAACAGTGCTAATGGGAATGTCCTCTGCCAAAGTTGTTAATCCATAACTCTTCAAATTAGCCTCAGGCAGATTTTATAGACAAGAGTAGAAAGCAGTGACATTCTTCACCAAAATATCACAAGAAAAGTCTCTAGGCTACATACAAATATTCTTCTCTGAAACCTCTAGATCTGGGACCCTACAGTTCAAATCACCCTTAGCACCACTGTTAAGGGTGTTCCATTCTCCCATCAAGCCCAGATTAAAGGATTCATCTGATTTCCTAATCCAAAATTCCAACGCCCCTATTCTGTCAAGAAGAAGCCACATAGTCAGGCCTATTACAGCAATACCCAACTCCTGGCACCAAGTTCTGTCTTTGGGTTTCTATTGCTGTGAAGAGACATCATGACTGTGGCAACTCTGATAAAGGAAAACATTTAATTGGTACTATCTTACAGTTCAGAGGTGTAATCCGTTATCTTCATGGTGGGGAGTGTGGTGGCATGCAGGCAGACACAGTGCTAAAGAGGTATCTAAGAGGTTTACATCTGCAGGCAATAGAAAGAGACATTGAGACACTGGGCTGGGCTTGAGCATCTGAAACCTCAAAGCCCACTCCCAGTGATCCACTTCCTCCAACAAGGCCACACCCCCCTAATAGTGCCATTCCCTATGTGCTTATGGTGGCCACTTTTATTCCAACCACCACAGCACTTAATTAAAAATGTTCTGTTCCTGGGGGCTGGGAAGTTGGCAAACATGAGGGCCAGTTTCTCCACAGCATCTAAAAGGTCTTTTTGCAGATGCATGAGTGTAGCTGCTGTAGGGTGAGCTATTGGGAGAGCTTGAATGAAACATTTTATTTAAATAAAACATTTGAGAGACAGGATAAAACATAATTATGAGGATAGTAAGGAGATAAAAGTGATCTAGAGGAAGAACTGGAATAGTAGGGAACCAGAAGCCCTATATAGGAGGAGACCATGGTTGAAATCTTCTTGGGTCTCCGTCTCTAGGAACCATCTCAAACCCATTAGGATTTAAGAGGTCAAAATCCTATCTCGGTAGTTCGATCTAATCTTTTTAATTATGGATCCGTGCTGCCGATGAAGAGTTGAGCTGGTCCTGAAAGATGTTAAGCTCATCTGAGCTAGTGAGCGGCTGAGGTTAACTGAGGCAAAGAAGGCTCCAGTCTAGCTGCTTAAGTTCTGAGTCCCCAAAACAAAGCCCAGACCGGTAGGAAGAGGAGTGAGTTGTATATTCCATGGCTCATTAGTCCCCCTTTCGAGGTTACCTGAACTGCTTTCTGGGGTTTGGCTGTAATATGGTCGGTCGATAAGGGGAACAGTAGTTAGAATACCTCAGAAGAGGGACCATCCGAGGGGCCGTGAGAAAACTTAACAGTTGGCAGAGATCCAGAACGAAAGCCAGGCAGCAATAACTGAACAGCTTTGTGGGGGGCAAAGTTACAGGAGGAAAACTTTTACATCCATGTTAACATGAATCAATATAATGTAAGGTTAAGTACATAGTTAATGTGAAGTTAAATGCAGTTGTACAACTGCCTGGACTGTAGAAAGGTAAGGTAACTGCTGTTAGCTGTTCGTATCCGCCAGAGTCCTGCATGAGGAACAAGTACTTGGAAGCTTTGTAAAGGAAGTCAGTTAAAATCAGAATCTAAGGAACAAATCTAAACAGAAAGATATTCCTTGCTTTTACATATGATGAAAATCTTTGTATGTCTGTTTTAAATATTAACCATACCAGCCTTTATTTAAGGAACAGAACCAGAGTACCTTAAGTAAAACAATGTTTTTGTTAGAAACAATTAGATAAGGTAAAATTTAAAATAAAGTGGGACTATTAGCCTGTTAAGTCTCAAACAATGGGACAAGTGGCTAAGGTGCCCATTTAAGGTATTAAAGTGAACCTGACCACCAGGTTCTCCTAGCATCTCTCAGCCCCTCCCTGTTACAGGGTCCTCCTGTTTTGCATACCCCATCCCTACCATGAATTTCCTAGCCCAAGGGCTGGGCTGCTCTTCCTTAAATAACCCAACCATTGTGGTTACCTACCCTTCTTGTACCCTTGCCCTCTTGGCTGCTGGACCTGGTTCCTCCTCTCTTCCCTTCTCCACCCTCTCTCCCCACATGGCCTGGGTCAACCTGGTTGTGTTCACTCTGGACTCTCCCAGGTGTCTCTGCTTCTGGCTAAGCTCTCCCTTTTATCTACAATAAATTTTCTCCTGCACCTTACTTAGGAGTAAATGAACTCCCTTCGAGGGAACTTGACTGCTCCGAACCATGCTGCTGAAATGACTCTCCTATGTATGGACCGTTTGTGTCTGCTGGCCTTTGCCACCCACCAAGTTTGATTCTGGAGACTGCCTCTTCAGCCACTCCTTCCCGCTACCTTATCTAATCACCCATTCCTCCTCACCGACTCAGTAAGTGTCCTCTCTCTGGCTCCTGGAGCCTGCTACCTGCTTTGGGGTACCCACCATGCAGACATCTCTCTGCCCACGTGGGCAATTCTACTTACTAAGATGCTTGCTCCTCTCCCTCTGTCGGAACTCCCTTTTCCAAAAGCCTCTTCCAGCGCATCTTTCCCGTTGTTTTTTCTTCTGCCTGCTCTAACCACTGGTCTCTCTCTACTCGCTGTCACTGCAGACCTCCTGCTTTCTCTACTTTTACTACAAAGGCCGAAGTGGTGTTCCGAAAAGCTTCCTCTCACCCTACCCTGCCCCTGTCACTGGAAAGGGATGCCTCTCTTCTGTGATTTGGGACATTTCTCTCTGACAAGTCTCTCAGTTCATGTGGGAATGACCTGGATCTCAGCTCCTTTCTGGAACTTCTTCAATCTCCCCGAGGAACTGCCTACTCCTAGTTCCAAAGCTTCTCTACACGGTCCTAGATCTATGACCCTTACCATGCAAAGGCTTTATCACACTGATAACACACCTTAAATGATCATATCTGGTATTTGAGACCATGGCAACATTTGTTAACATCAAATTTTTCAATATTTTTATAACCAATGTTTAAAATATACCTGATTTTGAATATTATCTTACATTAAACAAACCTTAAGTTTACTGTAAACTTGTTTTGATTCACTTGCTTTAGGCTTAAATTTGACAATGCATACAGAATACTGTATGGTGGGATATAAATGTTGGTCTTCCCCTGCAAACTTGTCCCTGTAAATCAGTGGTTCTTAACCTTGGGTAATGCTCCTTCAGGGGTGAAATGACACTTTCACAGGGGTTGCCTAAGACTATCCTACATATCAGATTACGACTCATAACAGTAGCAAAATTAAAGTTATGAAGTAGCAACTAAAATGATTTTTATGTTTGGGGGTCAGCACAACATGAGGAACTGTATTAAAGGGTCACAGCATTAGGAAGTTGAAAAACACTGCTGTAAATGAATTTCATTTGTGTAGCTGGGCTTAGCTAGTTTGTGGATTCTTCTTTTTCCCATCCTTTCCTCCTCTCATTTCATCCCCTAACACTAGATAGTAGAGAAAGAAAGATGGATAGATGAAAGAAGGAAGGGAGGGAGGGAGGGAGGGAGGAAGGAAGGATCCCTGAATCCAATTTCTTTCTTCTTGTTTCTTATTTGAGCATGACTACCAACAAACCACAGCCAACCCCTCTCAATGACCACCAACCACCGACCCTGCTTCTCAGGGCCCTAGCATTTATATGCTTCTGAAAAGTTCCCATCATTCCAAATGTCACACAATTGCAGAAACTATCTGCAGCTGGCAAAACCACGCCTCTACTAGAGCACCAGGCAAATCACAGTCAGCTGCCTTGAAGCAGCACCATTGTTTCCTCTCACCTGGGATTAAAACAAAAACATAGTCTCATATTTCTCTCTCTCTCTCTCTCTCTCTCTCTCTCTCTCTCTCTCTCTCTGTGTGTGTGTGTGTGTTTTCTTTTTTTGGTGGCTGGAGAGACAGCTGTGGGTGCTGGGAATGTGTGTGTGTTTTTAAGAAACCAAAATTCTTAAGAATGTTCTACACATTTGTGCTGAGCGTGACTGATGAGCCAAGATGGTGGCAAGCCCACAGGGTTGTTACCTACTCCAAGGTGAGCCTAAGTCATCAGGCAAGATGGTGGCAAGAACATGGTTCCCCTAGGTGAACCATCAGGCTCATGCCTTTTTATATTACAGATTTTAAGTAGCTTTTTTTTGGGGGGGGGGTGGAATTTAACAGCTTTTTAAGACCATACTTACAGGTTCTGAGATAAAGTTTATGCTTTATTAAAAGCTTTAGAGATTTAAAAGGGAGCAGTATTTAATGAGCTAAATAGCTGTGGTTACACTTTTGTTTATTATTTCTTGTTTTGAGACAGGGCTTCCCTGTGTAGCCCTGACTGAACCAGCACTCATTCTGTGTAGACCAGGCTAGCCTCAAACTCACAGATCTGTCTGACTTTGCCTCCCAAGTGCTGGGATTAAAGGTGTGCACCACCAGTGCACAGCAGTTTTCCTGAATTTTAAGTTTGCTTTCTTTAAGCATTGTTGCAAATTATATCCTTTGAGTGATGTGATTTAGAAAGTCACAGAATCAAGCAGGGTGTGCTGATGCACGCTTTTAATCCCAGCACTTGGGATACAGAGGCAGGTGGATCTCTGAGTTTGAGACCAGCTTGGTATTCAGAATGAATTCCAAGATAGCCAAGGGTACACAGAGAAACCCTGTCTCAAAGACGAACAAACAAAAACAACTAACAAACAAACAAACAAACAAAATCATAGGCTGGAAAGATGGTTAAGAGCACTGTCTGCTCTTCCAGAGGTCCTGAGTTCAATTCCCAGCAATGATATGGTGGCTCATGACCATTTATAATGAAATCTGGTGCCCTCTTCTGGCCTACAGGCATACTTGCAGACAGAACACTGTACGAATATACAGAAATCCTTTAAAAATCATTAAATGAATTTTAGCTTGGGATTAATATAGGATTCCAACAGTCCTATACTTACCTCAGCCATTTGTGCCATCTATTTATGTAAAGCACCAAAAATAAAACCAAAATGTCGATCCACTCTGAAAAACGATGCTGTCCTGAAGTAGAAGTTTCTGCTTGTGTCATGTGATGCAGACTCATGTGATGTTTGGCTGAAGCAGGACCGGTGAGAGGACAGGTGATGTTTGGAGAGAGTGTAAGTAGGACTCGGTGGACAGTGACGGGCGTTTGCATTGCTTGCCTGACAACTTTGTTGGACTTCTTTGCTGATCTTCACTTCACTGAGTGAGGCACAGTGGTATTCCTGCTGGTTCTGGTCACTCCTGCTGATTCAAGCCGATTTCTGCTGGATTGTGCTGCCGGTACTGGTTCGTGTTTGGTGACACTTTGGACTGGACTGTTGGTTTCCTGACAATGGAGATTAAGATCACCCCAAAGAGCTATTTCTAAACAGCTCTACATCCCCTTGTGCTATTTACCATCCTTTCTCTCCTACTTCTGGATGGTGGGCTAGAAGAGAGGTCAAAGTGTTTGACAACCATTAATAAAGTGGGTTTTAAAAACTAAGCCTAAAAAAAAAAAAAGAATCTAAAAAAAGCCGGGCGTGGTGGTGCACGCCTTTAATCCCAGCACTCAGGCGGCAGAGGCAGGCAGATTTATGAGTTCGAGGCCAGCGTGGTCTACAAAGTGAGTTCCAGGACAGCCAGGGCTATACAGAGAAACCCTGTCTCAGAAAACCAACCAACCAACCAACCAAACAAACAAACAAAAAACCTAAGCCTACTGTGTCCTGTAGTATCAAATATTGGGTCATGATTTCATTCTTTATGTAAAAACAAATAGGCACATCCATCTCATAAATAGTAAAATTTGCTTTTGTCTATTAGAGGAAGGCACAGGCAAGCAGTGTGACTAGGGCCAGCCAATGTAAAGACAACACGCCATTCCAGATGAATATGGACACACTGGGGTACATCAAAATTAAAAACAGTTTGTGTCATCAGTATTACTTTTTAAGAGACTGGGGTCCTGAAAGCCCCCCTCCAGGAGCTCCTGGAGCCATTGACGCTGCAGGTGCACCCCACCACGAGGGGGAAAACCCATTGAAAAACTATAGTATAGACTAGAAGGAAATATTTCCAAAGCACAAATCTGACAAAGGGTTTGTGTCCATAATTTATAAAGAACTCTCAAAACTTGACACACACACACACAAAAGATAAATAGCTGCATTTAAACTGGATCAAGGACTTTAGACCTTTCTCCAGAGATCTACAAGCAGTCAACCATTGCATGAAACAATGTTCAGTGTCATTGGTCACCAGGAAAACGTAACTCTTCTTGTTGGCTGACAGCCTGGAAGCCCCCTAGTAATGTATGTGCCTTCCTGGTTTTCTCCCATCTAGTAGGAACATCTGTCATGTGCATTACAAAACAGAGCCTCGAGTTACTGATGGCATTCACGGTCCAGTCTCAGAGTCCTGTAACCTAAGGCAGGGAACTCTCAAAGGTGTGAAATCTTTGGAAACTTCACCCAGGCTGAAACTTCCACATGGCTGAATAGAGAGAAAATTCTAGAAAATAGTCAGCATTGAGCAACAGGGGATCCAGCCAGTATGTCTGGGCCTCCTTGTTTGTTAGTTTATCTATTTACTTGAGGAAAGATTTGAATTTATTGTAATGCCCGCCCTAGATACATTCAGCACAGGTTCAGCCTCCTTTTGGAGGCCTTAGGAGAAGATGGAGGCTGAATGCTGAGTGGCAGTCAGGAGGAGTCACATGGGTGGCTCTGCCATCTTGGAAAGCAGTCTGTATAAGTCTGTTAGCTGAATGTCGATTGAACAAGAGCCAGCCTAGAACCCAGAGTCACTTCCCAAAGCTCTACGTACAAAGAAGGGAAACCAGATATATGAGCAATGAGGGTGGTGCTGCAGTGAGAGAAGTCAGTCACCAAGGGCTGCCAGAGTCTGAGTGACTGGTCACTGTTGCCTGGAGAATGCATTCTGCCTGGGTCCAATGGGGATATTGACACACATCCTGTCCACCGTCACAGGGCTTGAGTTTAGAGTCAGGAGACAGTAGGCCAAAATCTTTGACCCTCTGTTTCACACAAGATGCATGTGCAGCTATTTATGGCAGCCTTGCTTGTAGTAGGTTAAAACTGTGGAACAGAATTCTGTCACAAAAATAAATGAAATCCGAGACAGTGTGGCTGAATCTAACAGCCGTGATAATGTACATTGTGAATACCTCCAAAGGTTCATGTGTTTGTGAAGGCTTGGTCCCTAGGGTGCGACTGTTGGGGGAGAGTGGTTTCTTTAGAGCAAAGGCCTTTAAGAAGGTCTTTAGGACTAATGGAGTGTGCTTTTGAGGAGAATTGCACTACCCAGGCCTCTCTTTTTCCTTCCTAGATACGAGGTGAGAAATTTGATTCTTTGGCATATTCCTGCCACAGTGTGCTGCCTTGGTATGGGGCCAGTTCACCACGGAACTCCAAAGCTGCAGGCAGAGGATACTTTATAAGTAGCTCATGTCGGGTGTCTATTATGGCAACAGGAAGCTGGTGGTGGAGCAGGGAAGGAAGCCAAACAGAGGATTCAGCTTGGAGGCTCCAGTGTGTGTTATTTAAAAACAGCCCCAAATGAATCTGTGTCAGGAGTCCTCATGGTGTTGGCCATTGAGGTGTGTCTATTACCCGGAGGGGTGCAAGGGAGTGATCTGGGTGCTGCTTCCAAGGGTGAGTTCTCTGGAAGCTCAAAACATATGGTCCTCTCCAGGCAATTCCCATGTATGTTCACCTATGCTTAAAAGGATCTGCATGGGACTAGAGAGATGGCTCAGCAGTTAGGAACATGTACGCCTTCTGGAGGACTATTTCCAATATCAACATGGGGTAATTTACAACTATCTGTCTCATTTACACACATGCATCGACAGGCCCCAATACACATACTTTAAAATAAATCTTTTTTTTTTTTTTTTTTAAAGGACTACACCTTCTCCATGTTGCAACCCTTCTGTGTCCCTTTGCCCGAAGGTATGGCTCTTGGTGATGGATGGGACACTGGCCTCCCAGGGTTTCTCTTGGACCACTGTGGTTACTCCTAAGGTTGGCCATTCTCTGCACTGTGACCTGAAGACCAGGAGATCTTCCCCTTTGTTCCTGGGTGTTACTGCATGCAGCACCCTGCTCTGACCCCAGCAGTTGGTCTGCTGTGTGACCTCTCAGCCTGCAGAGTGTGGAAAGTTATTTGTGTCCCACAGTGCCTGTCATACTCTTACTAGTCTTCAGAGATGAACAGCTCTTCGCTCATTGGATGTTGTAAGGGTTGGGCTCCCTAGAGAAGGAGGGAGGAGCCTCCTGCCTGGTGAGCTGCTGCTCACCATGGCAACAGCTCCCTGTGGCTGTGGGCTCCCTGACAGACTGGGGGATGCCTTAGACACACAGACCTCATGCTTTGGGAGATAGTGTATTTGGGGTCTTGGCTAGCCTGAAATCAGGTGTTTTCCTGTCAGGAAGGTACTAATTGTTGTCAAGGAGAGGCCCCAGAACTCCCCTCATCACAGAGACAGACAGTTTATTGCTTGCTGCCTCAGGAGCACACTCAGTCTCCTGGTATCTTCCTGGAAACTGATCTCCAGGGAGGCTTCCAAGGACTCAGGCTCAGGTAGATGGCTGGTAAAAGGCTCTATGGCCAAGGACTGCGCTCTGAGACCAGAATGCATCTAGCAGCCCAAATTGGGGTGGATCTCCTGGAAACTCTCAGACTAGAAGGTGTCCCAAGCCTGACCCTGATCCTGTCTCTAAGACCCTTTATAAGCCACTTGATCCCAGTGACATACATCTGTTGGACATTGACTGCAGGAGGCTGTCCTGGCCATAGCTCACAGAAGGCACCCGCACAGGTGGTTAGCTGGGCACTGCAGCTATTATTAACCTGACAGTGACATCACCACCAGCCAATGGGAGGCAGGTTTATTTGCAGGGCTGGCAGCTTGATAACGGTTAATTTTAGCTGGATCTTCATTTCCAACATTTGTGAAACCCCCACCAGTCAAAGGGGTGGTGCTATGTCTCCCCAAACAGCTTAAAGATGGAAGGTGGGGGTTCCTGGAGAGGCTGAGGAGGTGTAGAACCTGAACCCTGTCCTCCATCCTGGTTTCCTGTAGCCTCTCCTTGCTTGCCCCGCCCCACCTCTGGCAGCTTCTCAGGGTCACTGTGACCAGGGCTACTGAAGGAACATGAATAGTAGCAGAGGTTGTGGCCACAGGTGAGACACGGGCTTCTTTCTGGAAGTTACACTGTCTCCGTTCTAATGCTTTGAGCTACCTACTAGTGTGGTCTCAGGTACTGAGCTTAGTTTTGCCCAGTTTCCTCATAGGTTTTGGGGTTCCCGAACCTACTTATAGAACCTGATGTTGTTTAGTAGTGCAGACTTCATTGTTTAAGTGCTGCTAAGCGTGCAGTTGAAGAGGATAGAAGCCCAAAATTCTGGCAAGGTGCTCAACTAGGCTCTACACTGGAAGGCAGGAGAACAGGAGAACCATCCATAGGCACTTTTTATGGTAGGGTCAGACTGGAGCCCTCAGGACCTAAATGCCCCCTAGAAAACCCCATACCAGCCCTACTTCCTGGAGATTCAGTCCCATCTTGGGAGATACATGCAGACTGAAGCAATAGCTGCCCCGTTGCTGGAGCTATTGAGTGCCTGGCCATTGCTCAGTGCTGCTGGGTTAGTGGTTCCTTGGAAAAGCCGACCTCACGGTCCCCTATCAGGTGGGCTGAGTATGTTGTTGCTCAACACTGTTACCTCTTAAAGATTTGTTTTCTGCCTATTCCCAGGGTCTCTCATACCAACAAAGGCTTCAGGGATCTGCAGTGGAGGCAAAGTATGTCCTAATGACAGGGAGGTACTTTTGGCCTGCCTCCTGTAGGTTAATGTATAGGTAGGTGCTTCAGGCAGGACATGACCTCTGGTCATTAGTGGGTCAGTCCACTAGATGGGTAAGTTCCTGGCCTTGGTCTTGCTGGCTCACTGTTCCCCAGATATACAGAGGGAGACGACTCCAAAGCTGAAGGACTGGTAGCTATTCACAAAGATGCTGGGTTTTGCACCTCTTTATTGAGCCCACTCTACCTCCTGAATCCTAAACCAGGCCCAGCCGTCTCCATGCAAGAAGGAAGGCATTTGGGGAGAGATGAGTTGGGCAAGTGGGTGGAGTAAATGCTAATGCCTTGCCAGGCGTTTATTTTTAATTCCTGGCTTCCAGTTGACAGTCTCAGCAGTCTTCAAAAGTGCCAGGTCATCCCAGAGCCCTGCCTAGCCTCTGGCTGCCCTCTGCCAGATAGACCCTCAGGCTTCACCTTATTCTCTCCTTACACTTGATAGCTGCCCTAATTGGGCACCCATCTCCAGGAGCCCCTAACAGGCGCTGCCTCAGTAGGAGGTGCTGGGCCCTGACCTGGGCCTTCTATGTCTAAATCTACTCTACACCAGGGTAGAAGGGTTAGGCACAGGCCTGCTGTCATTCAGCATAAACACTCAAGGAACCTTTGCTTCCGACCTGCAGCCACAGAGACTGGTTGGGTGAGGACAGGTGGCAGCATTGGAAAGGGAATGTCTGGGTCAAATGACAAGATAGGCACCTCTGAAGAAGCCCCTGGTGATACATGGTGGCCACCACCCCCTTAAGGCCTATTTTGGATATCCTAATCTTCCTAGAAATCTCAAGGGCTCCATGCTTCCTTCCCATGGGGGCCTGAAGGAGAGTGGGGATCTGAACCCTGTTTGGATGTTCTTGGTGACCTTAGCTAAGACCATCTGAGAATGGGCTTTGTAAATTCCCTACACCTAAGGGAATAGGTAGAAAAAGCCCCTTTCCAGGGCTTTATAACAAGGTTGGACTGCGGTCTGGACTTGCTGATGGCCTCAAGGGCCTGTCATGTAGGGTCCATGTGAATAAGAACTTGTGCTGGGGGTGGCGGGTATCGTGGAAAACCTCTGGAAACTGAGCTTCATGTTCACCGGGACTCAACCACAAGCAGGGCCAGCAATGGATGTCCACATCAGGGCTTGCAGGGATCTTGACCTGGGCTTGGGTCTCTTCTCTCCTAGTCTACTTGCTGGTTCCCTGTTGTGTTCCACCTTCCTCGGGACATCTTTACGTTGGATGTACCTTTTTCTTTTTTTCCTGCTCTCCAGCAACCACTGTCTCTGCTACCCCAGTTCTCTCTACTGCTTCTTTCGCTTCTCTCCATCCCTGCCCCTCCTTTCCTGGCTCTGTTTCCCTGCCCCCACCTCTGCGCGCTGCACCGCCCTTTTGCCTGTTTTTCTCTCCTGGTTTGCGCTCTCACTCACTGGTTCTCTCCCTCGCTCCGGTACATCACTGCAGCTGCGTCCTCTCGGATCCTCATTACGCCGGCCCGCGTCCGTGGGTGCGCGGCCCCTGCGTCCGCGCATCGTTCGCACCCCATCTGCCAGCTTCTCGGCGCCCGCCTCCCCCCTCCGGTACCGCATTGCCGTACTGCAGGGGCGCAGTGCATTGCGCCGGCACCGTCAATAGGTGGACCCCCTCCTGGAGAGATAAAACCGCCGGCGCCGGCGCCACCAGTCCCTCTGACTGAGTCCTCGGCTCTGGGTAAGGACGCACATCCCGATCTGAGACCCTTGCTTTAGGTTTCCAACCAGGGTTCGCCTCCCTGGGAACCCGTCCCGGGGAAGAGGGGGATTTGCGGCACCTAGCTGGGCTGCACCCTTGGGCTGGGGGCGGGGGTAGGTTGTCTCTAGACTGGGCATGGTGGGTCTTCGTGGCAGTCGAGTAGTGAGTCCCTTAGGCGATTGTGACAGTGGAGGGGGGGCTTCTCCTGAAACCTACCATCATGCTGTCACCGTGACCTTGGGGCTTGTCTGGGCTCTGTGGGGCTTGACAGGCAGGTCGGTGCAGGTGCTGGGCCCTGGGGATGTCCGTAATTTGTCAGAGTAGAGCGGGGGAAGGTGGTGAAATCTGAGGACCCCTATCGCATCCTACGTGGCTCCCACCCTCGGATGCACCCCACCCCCACCCCCACAGGCCTGAGCTTCTCGGTTGACCTCTGAGATGCGCAGGTACTGAGACACAGGGCCTGGACTAGATAGTAGGGGAGAGGGTCAGGGCATCTCTGAGGGCACTTGCTGAGCTGGGCCAGGTGGGATTTTTATTTCTCTGGCTAGAACAGGATATTCACCTCTCGGCCTTGATGGCTGCCCCTTGCCTGTGGGGAGGGCCTGAGCTATTCTGGGCCTATGCCTGGGTACCATCCAGCTGTCTCCTCTGTCAGCCTGTGGGCAAAGGGAGGAAGATGGCGCCCTTGTCCGAGGAGGGGCTGAGGAGTGCTGGCCTTCTCTTCATGGTGGAAGCAGATGGGGGTAGGGCAGTGTCCCTCCCTGGTGTGTGTGTGTGTGTGTGTGTGTGTGTGTGTGTGTGTGTGTGTGTGAAGGGGGGTGGCGACATTGAGGACAGGGAGGACAATGTACCGTAGAGCTGGGCACAGTGACTCATCACAGGACTCCTGGCTGCTCCAGAGCTTCACTCAGCCTGCTGCTCTGTGATGTCCAGACCTGATTAACCCTTCCCTAAGGAACTTTCCTCCAAATCACCTCTCCAAACACTTACACACTAAGGAAGCCATTTGGGCTAAGGTATAGGGTAGAGAAACAGGTGGCTTATGAATGAAATGTGGCGGAATGGGGTTAGGACAAGGGGGGGGGGGTTTGTTTTTCCCTATCAGGCTCAGGAGAAGACTGGGTCAGGGCAAGCTCCCAAACAATACAAGAATGGCATGGGTATCTCTGCCAGGCTCTCTTTGGGCCCCCTAATCAACTGTTTCCCTCATCCCTGACCCCACAGAGTTCCTGCCCAGCATATACCCTCAACCCCAAGCCAGAGCCCCCACAGTGCCAGCCCCTCCCTCACCCAGGCAGAATGGGCAAGGAGAAGACACACATCAACATTGTGGTCATTGGCCATGTGGACTCAGGCAAGTCCACCACGACAGGCCACCTCATCTACAAGTGTGGTGGCATCGACAAGCGGACCATCGAGAAGTTTGAGAAGGAGGCAGCAGAGGTGAGCACTGTGGGCCCGGTGCTGTCATCGCTCAGTTTACCTCCTTCGGTGCAGGGGATATGGGTGTCTGGTGATGGGGGTGAACAGAGCAGTCTCCCTCTGAGAATGTTGCTAGATTTGTCTCATACTGAGGGAGGGGGAATGTGTGCCCTCCCCAGATCCATCAGAAGGCTCTGGACTCAGCCTCAGTGGGCCAGGAGACCCTCAAGCCTTATCCTGTTGTTCCCTAGGGCTGAAGCTGGGCTGGATGTGTGCTGCCCTCACTTGTCTGGCAATAGCCGGGGCTCAAGGATGCTATTAATAGCTGATTGATGGGCAGCAGGCTTGCCAGCTCCACTTTCTCCAGATAAGCTGAGAAGGGTTGCTGGTCCAGGATGGTACCTGGAGTGTGTGTGTGTGGGTGTCTTGGTAGCCTGTTCCTGGTTGAGACCTACGAATGAGCAGTGGTTGTAACTGGATTCTCTTCTCAGCCCCTAACCCTGCTCATTCTGAGAAGAGCTGGCTCCTGGATAAGGGTTAAGGCAGGCCTGAGGACATCAACTATCTATGCAGAGCTCCTGCTCCCGTGTGTATATGGATGGGGCTTTGAGCCACAATTCTGTGTGTCTAGGCCTGATGCTTTTACCTTTTAGGGGGTTTACTGAGGGGAGGAGGTAGGAGAGACCCGGGGGTTTGAAGGCCACTTGGGTCAGGTGCCAGCTGGGTTTTGTCTGGCTCTGTCTGGATAGCCCCTCCAAGCTGGTCGTCATCCCTGGAATGCAGAAGCAAACATGTCATGTGAGATTCTGGTAGGGAGTCGTGTTCAGCTGAGTGTCGATGGCCACAACCGTGGTCCAGGCTGTAGGAGTCTTACCAGGAGACTCACCCTAGCACTAATTTGCAAAGAGCAGCCATCCTTGCTCTTGGTGGAGATGTTCCTACTTCTCCTGTTTTGGTGGAAGGGGGGAAGGGAGATGCCTCAGAGTTATTTGGAAGTATTCATTGAACAATTTACTCATTTAAAAATTTTTCCTTCTAAAAAAAATTAACTTAGAGAGTTGTTTTGTTTTTAACAGTCCCAAACCTAATGAGATAATTGATCTCTAATTGGGTGTAGAGTCTTAGCCTCAGGTGGCAAGGATAGTTTGGCAACTCCCAGGCCCTCACGCCCTCTGCTGGGGGACTTGCGTGTCCACAACCATTGAGGAAGGAAGTGAGGGTGGGGCTGGTTGATCTGGGCGGCCTCGGGTGAGGCAGAGCAGGGCTTGGGGATCAGCACCAGAGAGATGTCTTGGTTCAAGGTGCTTTCGCCAACTGTCACCTCTCCATGGCTGCTCCCTTGGGCCAGGGCAGGCATGGCAGGTGGACATGACCTCAGAGTCCTGTGTCCTATCCTGAGTTGTGCCCCTACCCTTCCAGATGGGGAAGGGCTCCTTTAAATATGCCTGGGTGCTGGACAAGCTGAAGGCAGAGCGGGAACGAGGCATCACCATCGACATCTCCCTCTGGAAGTTTGAGACCACCAAGTACTACATCACCATCATTGATGCTCCAGGTCACCGAGACTTCATCAAGAACATGATTACCGGCACATCCCAGGTGTGCATGGAGGGCACCTAGCTCAGTGATGTAGGGCCCAGTGTCAGTGTCTTTTGCACTTTCTGCCTCTGCAGACCTCCCCACCATGTCATCTCCATCCTGTGGGGCAGAGAATCTCTCAAGAACTGAGTCGGTGTTTATATCTCAGCTAGACGGGGAGCCTGCAGGGTTACCTCTGCTGGGGCCAGCAGACAAACCAAGGGGGACATGTAGGCATATCCTTCACACACAGATTTTTATAGAAGAGCCCAAGTAGAGACAGTGACATATGGGTAGAAAAGCAGTCAGACAGTCACAGGCAGAGAGGACAGAACCAGAGAGGATCAGTGACTCATCCAAGGACCATGCCCTGCTGGCAGTGGAGTTGATGGCCAGTCTGGGCCTCCTTGACTCAGGGTCTGGGGGAAGAGTCCCCTGTTGCCCTTGAGGTAGATGCCCTGAATCTCCATCCCCAGGATAACTGCCCAGGCCCCATTATGTGGGTGGCAGGGCTAGGTCAAAGGCAGGGCCGGGGGCTCACTGTGTCTGACCTGTGTTGTCTAGGCGGACTGTGCAGTGCTGATCGTGGCAGCGGGTGTGGGCGAGTTTGAGGCTGGCATCTCCAAGAACGGGCAAACCCGGGAACATGCACTCCTGGCCTACACTCTGGGTGTGAAGCAGCTCATTGTGGGTGTCAACAAGATGGACTCCACGGAACCAGCCTACAGCGAGAAGCGCTACGATGAGATTGTCAAGGAGGTCAGCGCCTACATCAAGAAGATCGGCTACAACCCAGCCACGGTGCCCTTCGTGCCCATCTCGGGCTGGCATGGTGACAACATGCTGGAGCCTTCACCTAATGTGAGTGGAGATGGTATGGTGGGGACAGTGCTGGCCTTCCCAAGAGCCCAGGGCTCCAAAGTTCCAGGCCAGGGTGGGCTAAGCTCCCATTGGTCTTGCTGGGTTTCTGTGAGCTCTGTGGTGATGAAGAATGCCTCCTAGTAAGGGACCTGCACTTGGGGTCCTCTGGCAGCCTCCTTAGGAGGCCAAAAGAGGAAGATAAGGCCCTTTTTCTGGCAAATGATGGTTCCACCAAGCCATCCCTACAGACACTGCCTGTTGGGTCCTGGACCTCACCATGGGGGAAGACAAGTTTTATTTCTCCCAAGCCACTGCCCTGGGCTTGAATACTCTTCAGAATCAGCAAGGACACATGGTCTTTCTCAGCTGCCTCCCCTGAGGTCTGAAGTGGGTTGGTGTCTGGGGAGTAAGCATATGCTGAGGCTAGCCTGGAGGCTAGCCTGGAGAGTGGAGGATTGTGTCATGTGGGAGCTTGAAGCTTAGACAGTCTGCAGCTCTGGGTTGGGACTCTTACTTGGGAGTGAAAAGGAGGACATTTTCCAGAGAGGGCCTGGGACCTAGATCTTGGTCTATTCAGAGGAAACCCCTGTCCTAGAAAGGTGCCACAGTGAGTGAAATGGTATAAGCCCAGGTCCTCTGCAGATAGCTGAGGACCCAGGACAGAGTTTGGCAGGCAGGGTTTACTCCATCTTGTTCTTGCTGATGTAGGATTATCAGGACTTTAGAATCCCCTGGGCACTTCTGATCAGCATAAACCCCTCTGTTCCCTACTTCTCTATTGTGCTCTGGGGCTCTGCTCATCCATACTTTGAGAGCGACCTGTTGACCTGAGGTGCTTGGAACTTGGTCATGAATACTAAGGCAGGAGGGCACAAAGCCCCTTGGGTGGATTTACTTCTTGTCTGTGGTCATGAGGAGCTCTGTCAGGGAGGTTTGAAGTCATCCTCCAGAGAGGCCATTGTGGTGGTGGTGGTGGTGGTGATAGACCCTGAGCTTGGAGATAATTTGGTATGGAGCAGAACTCTGGGGGAAGGGCAGAGGATGGATTTTATCCATGGCATGGTCATTAGCTAGACTTGGGTCCCCATTCCCCTGGTGCTTGTCCTGTCTAGGGCTGTGATTGATCAGGTCCCAGGGGGATTAGGGAAGGAGGCCAGTCTGAGTGTCTCATCTGTAGACGGTGGGAGCGTGACAGCAGTCTGGGGAAGCTGCTGTTGTTTGCTTGCTGGTTTGTCCCTCTTTCCTAAGCTGTGTTTGTTCAGGGTCCCTGTGAGGCTAGGAAGGAGAGAAGGGAGAAGGAGCTGTTCAGCTCGAAGGCTGAGGCTCCCTTCCCAGGCTACCCTCAGGCAGGTCCTGGAGATCGGAGGCTGAGGGTTTGGTCAGGCGAGTTGCTCTGTGATAACTGGCACCCTTTGGTTTCCCTTTTTGGTCCTGCCCAGATGCCGTGGTTCAAGGGCTGGAAAGTAGAGCGTAAGGAAGGAAATGCAAGCGGCGTGTCCCTGCTGGAAGCCCTGGACACAATCCTGCCCCCCACCCGCCCCACTGACAAGCCCCTTCGTCTGCCTCTGCAGGATGTGTACAAGATTGGGGGTGAGTGAGGGTTCAGTGCTGGGGCTTACTGCTTGCAGCAGGCGCTCGCATGCTCTGCCCCAAACCCTGACCAGGACATCAACAAGGAATCTTGATTCTTGCTCTATCTACCCATCCTATCTATCTACTCAGTCACCCCTCCTACTCACCTCCACAGTGGCCCCTCCCACTCACCTCCACAGTGGCCCCTCCCACTCATCTCCACAGTGACCCCTCCCACCTACCTCCACAGTGACCCCTCCCACTCACCTCCACAGTGACCCCCCTCCATCCACTTCTACAGTGGCCCCTCCCACCTACCTCCACCCATCCGTTTGTTCACTCAGCCTTCCATAGGATCCCTTTCCCACTCTCTACCCTCTCCAGCACTCAGCCACAAGCTAGGGACATAAGATGGGAGTACTGAACTGACTTACACTTTGCCTGCAGGGTGGAGGGTGCCTGTCTCATAGGCAATCCTAGTCCAGGAGTGAGACATGCAGGTCACATGCGCCAACAGAAACCAAAGCCACATAAGAGACGAGCAAAGGGAGGGGAATGAGAATATCACGCTCACGCTTACCTCCAACACAGAGCATGACTGTTGGCTTTTCCCTGTCATCCCACAATGCCACCCCACCCACAAGCTTCCAGGAGATGCTGGAGAGCTCTTCCTCTCCCAGCCACTTGCTCATCAAGGTATCCCTGTGGAAGCCAGACCACCGTCTGTGTGAGCAGGCCTGTCAGAAGTGCTGTGGCCAGATGCCTCTTCAGGGGCAGAAACACAGTGCTACAGCAGGACTCAGGGAGTCCCATGAGGGCAGGAGTAAGCCCAGTGCCACGCCCAGCTGGGCCGTACTCCACAGGGAGGGGTTCTCAGGGAGGGGTGCTTGTGATGCTCCTCCCTTCTCTGCCCTGTCCCTTATCCTTGAGTCCCCGAGTCGGCCAGGAGAGACTCTCCTCTGCTTGTCTAGGGACCCCCTGTCTACTCCCTGAGGCTATCTCCCTTGACCCCTTCAGAGAGGAGCAAGTCCCGGGCTCCCTGCTTGTATGTTTTGCCCTGCACCGCTCCTCTGGCCTGCCATCTCACAGTACCCTCTCTTGGCCCAGGCATTGGGACCGTGCCTGTGGGCCGAGTGGAGACCGGTATCCTCCGGCCTGGTATGGTGGTGACCTTTGCGCCAGTCAACATCACCACAGAGGTGAAGTCTGTGGAAATGCACCACGAGGCACTTAGCGAGGCCCTGCCTGGTGACAATGTCGGGTTCAACGTGAAGAATGTGTCCGTTAAGGATATTCGTCGGGGCAATGTCTGTGGGGACAGCAAAGCTGATCCGCCTCAGGAGGCTGCCCAGTTCACCTCTCAGGTTGGTGGTTGCACTAGGGAATGTGGGCATTCCTCCTCAGAATAGGAGAGATGGGTGGGGGTACCAAGGAACAAGAGCTGCTGGCCTTTGCCTAGCACTGAAGAGGAAGCCCTCCATTCACCAGAAGGCCACTCAGTGTTCAAAGGCTAAATGGGTGCTCAGAGTCACCAGCAGGTAAGCTGGACCACAGCCTCTCTGGGCAGTCCTTCCCTGGGATATCTAGTCTATAAAAAGGCTTTTATTAGTGTACTGCTTGGGGTATCACTGTAGACTTCTTTCTCTTAAATTTTTTTAAATAGATCTACTTATTTAGTGTGTGTGTGTGTGTGTGTGTGTGTGTGTGTGTGAGTGAGTGTGTGTGGAGGTCAGAGGGCAACTTGGAATTAGTTCTCTCTTCCCATCTTGTTGCTCCCAGGAACTGAACTCAGGTCTTCAAGGCCCAGCAGCAAGTATCATAGCCATCTTGCTGGCCTCCTTCTCTCTATATTTTTATTGAAGCCCTTTTCAACACCTCTTCATGGGACAAGAATTTTAAGGACAGTATTATTGAAACATAATAGGTGCATTATAATTGTGATCCAATTTTGTCCTGGCTGTACAATGTGTCCATTCTATCATGGTCCTTTCAAACAGTGCAGCTATCTTTTGATTGCCTCATAGTTTGCTACATGCTTAGTAAGTTGTTGGGGTACGTGTGGGGTCCCTGTAGCCTGAGCATTCCTTGCATAAAAACGTGAGGATCAGGAGATGCCCCTGTGACTGGACCCACCCCACCTAACACTGTCCCTGTCCCAGGAGTCCTTCCTCACAGCTAACTTCAACTCTGCTCTCAGGTTATCATCCTGAACCACCCTGGGCAAATCAGCGCTGGCTACTCGCCAGTCATCGACTGTCACACAGCCCACATTGCCTGCAAGTTTGCCGAGCTAAAGGAGAAGATTGACCGTCGTTCTGGCAAGAAGCTGGAGGATAACCCTAAGTCCCTGAAGTCTGGTGATGCAGCCATTGTTGAGATGGTCCCTGGAAAACCCATGTGTGTGGAGAGCTTCTCACAGTACCCACCTCTCGGTAAGCCGGGTGATCCAAGGTGTAACTCAATCGGGCAGGGTCAGGGGTTCCTATACAATGGCAAACTGAAGAAAACGCAGCATTTAGTAAGAGGTCTCATCGAGCGCGCGCGCGCGCGCGCGCGCACACACACACACACACACACACACACACGCACACACACAGGAAGACAGACAGACAGACACACAGTGCTTCTTTTTTTTTTAAAAGAACGCCTAAGGGACTTTTCCGCGGCCAAAAGCAAGTCTAGTGATTTCTCCCCCATCCCCTGGCCCCTCACGACAGGACAGCCTAGTTTGCTCTAACTGAAGAACTACATACTTGCTTCTGTTCCCGGCTACTGGGACTCTTTGTCGGTCGGAACAGCTTAACGGGGCATTAAGCTGTTCTGCGGACGCCCAATGCACCTGCATACTGCATCCTGGGCATCCCGGTAGTTTACGTATCTCTCCCCACAGGCCGCTTCGCCGTGCGCGACATGCGGCAGACTGTGGCTGTGGGCGTCATCAAGAACGTGGAGAAGAAGAGCGGCGGCGCCGGCAAGGTCACCAAGTCCGCACAGAAGGCGCAGAAAGCGGGCAAGTGAAGCGCGGGCGCCCGCGGCGTGGCCCTCCCCAACGGCGCCGCGCCGCGCCCCCAGCCCCGCCCCCGGCACTGGCCCCGCCCCCGCCCCAGGCGCGGCCCCTCTGCCCCGACCCCCTGCCAGGCGCATGTCTGCACCTCCGCTTGTAAGAGGCTCTACGTCAGCGACTGGATGCTCGCCATCAAAGTCCAGTGGAAATTCTTCAAGAGGAAAAGCGCCCCCGCCCCAGGCTTCCGCGCCAGCGCTCACCACGCTCAGTGCCCGTTTTCCCAATAAACTGAGCGACCCCAGAGCCGTGTGTGCCTACTGCTGGGGCCCTGTTTCTCAAAGTCCCGTCGTCCAAGGTGTTCAGTCTGGCACCTCTCACCGCTGCCAGGTGACCTTGCCAACTTCATGGGTAGGCGGTGGGGCCCGCTGCGTGGGTGCTAGGAACCCCCAGCTAGGTGAGGATGGAAAAGCCAAATGGCTTTCATGGCTATGGACACTTTTTGGGTGCCTTGGTGAGATGTGCAAGACTTAGGTGGAAATCTGCAAGACCGAGTAGAACCAAAACTGACTGGGTGTCCTGATGTGCCCCACAAGGAACCGTGAAACCTGAGAGCTCCTCCCCACGAGTGGGCACACACTTGCTTCCCCCTAGATTTCTGGATTCTGACAGAAGCCCATCTTGCTCCCACTCCTGCCTGCCGAGCCAGCCCCATGTCTATTCTAGTTCTCCTTGGCCCAGATCCTCAATCCTTAAATTGCAGCAACACCAGCCCCAGAAGCCAGGAGGTCAATGACTTATGTCACGTGGGCCGGGATTGATCCACCTGTCCCAGAACATGCCATGACTTCAGTGACCAGGCAGGACAGATGGTAGGACTAATCTCCACTCACTTTTGTCCTAGGAAGCTGTCCTCCCTGTCCTCTCAAGGCCTATTCTTGTTATTGCAGGTCAAGGTTGGGTAGGATGAGCAGAATTCCTTCACAGAGCCAGAGTAAAGCTCTTTGGAGCCTCAGGCAGGGTACTGGTTCTTAATATTCCCACATGTTCCCCTTGTGTCAGTCTCCTAGGTCTGCTACAAATGGCCACCCATGGTGTGACTTTGGAGACACATAATGGTGTGATCAGCATCCTTGGGCAGAAAGGAAACCACTGTAGATCTCCTCTTCCCTCCCGGCTTTGTTGGCAAGTCTGGGCTAGTGGCCCAACCACTGCAGTCTCTGCTTTTTGGTCATGTACCCTCATCTCTTCTAGAGTGTGAAATCCTTCTCCTATAAGGACACCTGTGACTACCTAGAGCATGTCTGGAGACCCTAGATAATATTCTACCTTCTTGAGTGCATCTTCAGAACCCTTCCTTGCACAAAGCTGCTGACCCAGGTTTATGATGTCAGGCTCCTGATACCTTCAATACACTCAGCCCCTATGCTAGATGAAGATAGCTGCGATGGGCAATCTGACACCCAAAGTAACGGGCACACAGTCCAAGGAGTTCCCCTACCTTACCACAAAACAGAAGAGGTGCCTCAGCACCCATAATGATGGGATAGGAAGGGAGGAAGACCTTCATGGCCAGGGAATGATGTGTTTGGAAAGGTGGTTACCCATGACTGTGTTGACAACCCACAGACCCAGACAGGATGGGTTTAAACTAATGAGTGTCAGGCCTCTGAGGGAAGGCTATTGGATACAGATACCCAGGTGAATATGAACTTTAGAGGGACATCAGATACTTTTTAATATAAACATTTGAGACAGATATAGTAAAAAAAAAAAGTGCATTGTTTGTCTGGAATTGTGATTTGGAATTCTTGTATTTTGTCTGATGACTCTATCCAAGGACACTAGGTTTCTCTTAGACATCTGGCCAATTCTAGGTCTTTCCTAGGACCACCATTATTGGCAAGATGGATCAGGTAGACTGAGTCAGTCACAGGAAGTTGTTTTAACAGTTAGTCCTCTTAGGATTGGGAAAACTAAGGAAATTCATTAGACTGAGATGGGACAAATGTGAGATACAGCCCTTGGCTGGGGTTAAAGGAAACCTGGCAGGCAGACCCTCTTCATCCTCCTATCCTTGGTTGTAATAGCAAATTTTGGTGTTCTCTGGGAACCCTGGCTACCCAAACACCACAGGTTGGCCCAGTTCTGACCAGCCAGCTGGTCAGAGTGACATGTGTTGGGGGACACAGTACATCACAGGGTGGACACATTCCAAGGACTCCCTGGAGATCTGGAGCTGGCTGGATGTAGTTCTGGTCCTCACTGGAGTCATGGGTAGATGACTGCCTATTGGCCCTGGTACCCTAGGTACCTTTAGGGAAAGTCTTCAAGCCTTGGGCCCCTCTTCAGGGTTGTGGTGCTAATGAAGGCAGGCACAAATTTCTCTGAAGCCTGAGGGGATCTGGGCCTTACTGTGGTCTACTCCATCTCAGAACTCCACTGTAGACTGGAGGAGAAAAATAAAATCCCTCAAGGGAGCTCAAGTGTCTGTAGTCTGTGGTCCCAACACATGTGGTCACCTCTGAGACTGCCAGGACATTCCCTTTGACCTCTGAGTTAGGGTTCCCCATGTCCATCCCACTGGATTTCTGGGGAGTTCCAAGGGCTGCCCACACGTAGGCCAGAAGGAACATCAGAAGACAGTGACCATACATGTGAGCTGAAAGATAAAGGGGTAAGAAGTGCATCTGCTTGCCGGAGGGATGCCCGGCGCTGGCTTGAAGTGTGACTACACAGCAACCATTGCACATTCCCTGCCTCTGCTGTGGCCTGGGCCGGGGCTGAGATAGAGAGGAACTTAGAGCAGACGGAACTCATGGCAAGTGGGAGGCGAGGAAAGATGGTATACACAGGGAGACAGCCATTGGCTTGAGGTACACAGTAGATAACTAGACAGGAAGGCTGTGGACTGAGGGTATATCACCACATCTGAGAATGCCCAGGGGCCTGGCAGGGGAGACAGTTTCAGGGTTGAGGTGATCGTTGAGCTGAAGGGGAATCCAGGCTGGGAAGGTGACCATGATGGCAACCTCTGGGGAGGGGACACAATCTTGAGGCACATTCCTGGAGGCAGTGTATGGGGTAGGGTGAGGGCTGGGGAATGCCATCCTATGCTGGGTTAATGAATAATTTACAGTAAGCTCCACCAACGCTGACCACCAGCCTCCTTGCACACTTTGAAGGCCTCTGAAAGATTCATGAGGCAGTGACTGAATTGATGGGCCTCAGGATTGCTGAGTTGGCCAAATATGATTTGTCTCTTGCCTGGCCTCCATAGGAATGCTGCACCCTCCTGTAATGTTTGTAGAGGGACCTTTCTTTCCTTCCCCAGGATCCTGAGGGTGACAGGCTGTTGTCTGGACTCAGGCTTCTGAGTCCTCACTTAGGGATTGAGCCTTGTGGCAGCTTTTGACCCTGGAGCGTTTCACATTCTGTGATTATAGTAATGACCTTCTTTGAAGATAGCTGTGGGTACCCAGAGGAGCTTCTGAATGGGATTGTGAGCATTCGGGCTTTCCAATCTGTGCTTGTTGTGGGCCTTGGCCTGTGGGTATTGTAGCCTAGGTGTGGAGCCCTAGTTGTAGGGCTGTGTAGCAGAGAACCTGAAGGACTATTTCAGAGATGTTAGAGGTAGCATACGTGTGCACATGTATATGCCTGTGTGATCATGCTTGTTTGCCAGTATATGCTGTGTGTGTGTGTGTGTGTGTGTGTGTGCGCACGTGCACATGTGCATGCTAGGAGGGAGTCTTCTGGGAGGCTGGACCAAAACACTACTGAGGAAGCTGTTTCTGTCATGGATGGAGATAGTGTGGATCAGGAGGACCGTGCTGGCACATATATGGACCTGGCATCCATTTCTAGACTCTGTTTATTAGCGAAAGGAAAATCCATTCCCCAGAGATGGTGAATCTGGGGAGCTGGGAAGTGCTGACTCAGCTCTGGCTTCCTTGGCTGTGCCTGATGTCTCATCTGGAGTTGTCTGGGAGAAGAGGAAGAAGGCCACGGAGAGCCATCAGGCCACTGAGGCTGCATCAGGCTGTATGTGGCTGAGAGCTGCTAAGACGTGGCTCTGGCTATGGTTCCTGCTGCTGGGTTGGTCAGCTCAGTCCCATCAAACCAGAGTCAGTGTTTAGATGGAGGCTCTAAATTTGATAGGAATCACAGAAACAAGGATAGAGGGAGAGCACAAAGTCCTACTTGTTCATTCTCTGTCTCCAAGTGGCAAAGGAGGGCAGAGGGTGAGGCTTTTGTCTCGGCTACAGTGTAGGGGTTGGCTACTTTCTGGCTTCAGTTCCTTCCTCCTCCTGGCACCGACTTGCTCTGTTCTTTGGAAGATGCTACAGCACCAAGGATCAGGAACGCTGCAGTTCCTAAGGGCCTTTTTCTTATAAGAGGGCAGACTGGGTGGGCTGGAGATAGTGATATAGCAGGAGCTGAGGTACATCAGGAATCGGGAACTTGTGTAGAAACGGGGGGTGTAGCAGAAATACAACATAGCTAGGGCTATCGTAGGAGCTGGAGGTATAGCAGAGCACACTGGGGATACAATAGGAATTGGGAGTACAGAAGGAGCTGGGGGTATAGAGGGATCTCAGAGTGCGGTTGGACCTGGCTATGCAGCTATAAGCAGGACTTGTATAATGGGTTTGGAGAAGGACTCATAGGGCAGGGAGAATCTCACTCTCTGAAGATGCCAAAAAAAAAAGGCTGCCATCCTGCCTGGTTCTAGGTGCCAACATCCTGGGTGGAAAGAGCCTTCAGCCCAGGCTGTCCGTGCAGGGTGAAGGACTTTCTTGTAGTCCCACCTCCCAGGAGGTTGAGGCTGCTTCTGTCTGGCACTTCGGCCCTTTGATACCCTCTCACCGCTTTCCTTTCTGAGCTGCATCCCTGATGGCGTCGTTTTTTTGTCCTGAGTGCTGAGGAAGGCAGAGCCTGGCAGAGATGCGCCTAGCCAGCCAGAGTCGGCTCATTTATTTTTACCTTAACACTTACATAACACTTCTTCTGCAAGGCATCATTTCAATACTTCACAAATCCCATTCCGCTGTCATCATCGTGCAGGGTGATCGTCTTATTCCCATTACAGGTAAAGACCCAGAGGCTCAAAGACCTCCCCAAAACCACTCCTGGTGGTTAAGCTCACGGCTGTGAAGCACGGGTCCCACTGCCCTGCAGTGCTCTCAAGGGAGTGCTTCCCCACTGAGCCCGAGAACAGAAACTGCAGTTGCTCTGCTGAAGTTGGATGCTGGGCTCATGCCAGCCCTTGCTGGATGTCCTCAAAGCCCTTCCTGGGGCTGGGTTTTCTTCTCCACTCTGCCCTCCTTTCTCAAGAAAGTTGTCATCTCTCGGCTTTGGTGTACTCAGAGCAGTGTTGGGGACAGTGAGGCAGTTTCATGCTAAGTTACAAATGGCTATGTACCAAAAACAGGAACATTTTAAGAAGGATACGTTTTCTGACAATACTAGGAGGTACAGTCCCACAGAAATCTCCATGATCCTATGGCTCTCACAGTCTTTTCTGCTCCCTTCCCATTATGCTCCCTTCCCCTTAGGTGCAGGAGTTAATTGTTTTGTAGATCTGTCTGTTGGGACTGGACTTTGAAACTCTACATTCTGATTGGCTGTGGTTTTCTGTAATGATGTCAATCTGTTACAGAGAGCTATTTCCTTGATGAAGGGTGAGAACTACCCTTATTTGTGAGTATAAGGGCAAATATTTAGAGTGCTGTACTGGCTGGTTTTGCACATCAACTTGACACAAGCTAGAGTTATCACAGAGAAAGGAGCCTCCCATGAAGAAATGCCCCCAGAAGATCCAGTTGTAAGACTTTTTCTCAATTAGTGATCAAGGGGGGAGGGCACAGCCCATTGTGGGTGGTGCCATCCCTGGGCTGGTAGTCATGGGTTCTATAAGAAAGCAGGCTGAACAAGCCAGGGGAAGCAAGCCAGTAAGTAACATCCCTCCATGGCTTCTGCATCAGCTCCTGTCTCCAGGTTTCTGCCCGTGTGAGTTCCTGCCCTGACTTCCTTTGGCGATGAGCAGCAATGTGGAAGGTGTAAGCTGAACAAACCCTTTCCTCCCCACCTTGCTTCCTGGTCATGATGTTTGCAGGAATAGAAACTCCGACAAGATGAGTGTAGTTAGGGATTACAATGATTTAGTAAAATGATTGCTGCAGGTTCTCCTCTAAGATCCATGACTTCACTAGCCCTGGGTAGTTGGTTAGGAATCCAACACTAAGCATTAACTCCTTCTTGTTGAATGGGTTTTAATTCCAATGATAGAGCTGTTGGCTACCACTAAGGTGTGCACCTAGCACTCACCCCTGCATCCTTAGTGGGTGCTGTTGGTCATTGCTGTGGTTCATATGCATCATAGCTGGGTAGGATTGATGGTTGCTTCCTTCCTTTGGAAGCTTGCATGGTGCCTTCTAGATCCACGAAAGCTGCCATTCGAAAGAGCAAGGAGGATCATGTGAAAGGGTTGGAGGGAGGAAGAGGAGGGAAATGATGTACTTAAAATCTCAAAAAATAAAAGAGGAAACCTAAAACAACTAAAAAGGAAGGATATGGTTAACTTAAATTTCTTAACTTCAGCACAACGGACATATGGGCTGGATAATTCTCTCGTGAGGGTGAGGTGTCTTTACATTGTGGCACCACCCCTAATCTCTACCTACTTGAGGACTTGACACCTGCCCCCACCCTATGGTGAAACCAAAAATGTCCCCAGACACTGTTTATGGGAGCAAAACTTCCCCAGTGAAGATGATGGTCTAACAGGATATCAACCTTGTGGGAGTGGCAATATTACGTGCGATTTACACTAGTTTGGGGGACAGGTAACCTCGCTGCCCTGCACATTTTACTGTCTTGCTCCTAAGAGCCAGCCTTGGCTCTTCCCTCTTCCACTGTAGCCATGGGAGGTCTGTATTGGAACCGTGGAAGAGGAGAAATAAGAAGAGGAAACAGGGATGTGAGTCACTGTGGGTACCCTCCTGCCAACATGGCTAGGAAGGTCAGGCTGTTTTCCCATTTGTCCTGTTCTAAGAGAAGGCTGTGATTCTCTTTCTTATAGAGGGAGATTGGGGGCTTTGGTGGCAGCTGTGGCAGAAGAACTGGAAGCCAGGACTTAAACAGAGAACTCTATGTCCCGGTTTCAGAGATGGGCACCCAGGAATGAGGTGTATGCATGATCTGCCTCTGGGCCTGAGACCTTTCCTGTAGTTTCATGTGGCAGAGAGCAGAGAAGTTACTTAGCCTTAGCTCTTTCCTTTGCCCTAGATTGGAGCATGGGACACCATCCTCACCATTTGCTTTTCTCCTGAGGCCCTGAATGCACACAATCACTTTGGGGTAGAGCCTCAACAAATCAATCTGAGAGACACAAACAAATTGAGTTCAGCCCTTGGACTGCTCAAGGTCATTCCACTTGAAATAGCTACAGGGCCCTGGGGGATGGGGGTACACTTTGTAGCAAGGATGGCCCTACCATAGTACCACCTTTGTTTTGATGATAAAGGAAGGTGAATGTCCTGGATGCTAGGATGTAGCCACTGGGTTCACAGGAAAAGGCTGAAACTTCTGTTGGGTCTTCTCAAGTCATCTGATGGAGCATCTGTTAACTTTGTTGAATCAGTTGGGGGAAGGAACTCCAAAGGCCTAGGGTCCCTGCCCAAGGCTGGATAGGACTGTTAAGCCTACTGGTCAAGCAAGGCTCTCTAGTGAGCTTGAGATGGCTGTAGGCAGGAGCCAGCAGCAGATTGCCTGTGTGTGGGAAGGTGCTGACCACTCGGTCAGCAGGAGCATCTCTAGAGAACAAAGCGCCAGCCACCCACACCCTCCCAGGGTACACTCTAAAGGTCTCAAGCCATGCAGTTCCTGGGCTGCCTTCCAGGATTCATGTGGTTGGAGGCTCAGAGTGACATCAGTCCAAGGCCAATGTGACCATTCACTGGTGAAAGTAGGCAAGTCATTTTGTGTGAGTACCCTGTGAATGGTGAGTGGTCGTAAGGTCCTGAGCCAAGCTTACTGCACAGGGAAGATGAGCATGTGGTAGGCAAATGAGTCATAGTTTCACTGACAAGGAATTAGGGTTGGGAGAGAAAGCAATGGAATGGGGATATCTGACTTCAGGACCTTCCTGAACAGACACACAGTATCCATCCCTCAGGAACAGCACTCTAGGCTGAGGGCCCAGTCCATGCACTGGGGTGCTGTGATTGGCTAGTGTCTGAGGATAGAGGTTGAGGTGTTCTGAGAGGGAGTGGCAGGCATGGTCTCAAAGGTGAGTGACCATGAGCTGGAGAGCACTTGGTACAAATGAGCCCTGGGCATGGAGCATGAATTGCTCCACAGTAGAGCCTGTGTCATGCTCTCATTGAGACAAGAGGACGCTGTATTCCTTACCTATTATCTGCAAACCAACAGGGACAATTGACACAGCCTCTTTACTTGTCTGGGGTGTGAGGAAGGGTGGAGAGGTGCTAGTTACAAAGCTGAGGTCCAGGAATGAAGAAGGAAGAGGAAGAGGAGAAGGAGGAACTTAAGGACATACGGCTGTCCCAGAAGAGGGCAGACAGAACTTTCTAGAAGCCCAGAGAGCTTGTCTTGGAGCCTCTTTGGACACTCCTCGGGCCACCACCATTCACTGGTTATCACTATCTCTGTCATCACAGAGGGGACACCTGCCACGAAAGTATTATCAGTGGCTAAGAAGGGCAAGTTCAGTTCTGGAAGTAATTAGTCAGTTTGCCAGGGGCTAAGGCAGCTCATTGAGAACTCAGGTCCTTAAAAAACCAACCAATTCCGGGTGTGGTGGCGCATGCCTT
>NC_034592.1:163399213-163419847 GCF_900095145.1 Mus pahari | reverse complement strand
AAAAAAAAAAAAAAACAAAAACAAAAAAAACAAACAAACAAAAAACCCCGAAACCCCCCAACCAATCAAAAACAAACAAACAAAAAAACTCTTCTATAAATTAAATTCTTATTGACTTCAACCTGTAAGTGTTCCTGTCAGATTTAAAAAAACAAAAAACACAGCACTTTTATATCTTGTCTTTCCCTCACTGCATTGTTCTTTATGATCCAGACCAACAGTCTTTCTACTTAATAGTGGAAAATTCCTTTGAGGGGGGCCTTTCTGCCTGGGTAGGCACTTCCTGTCGTCCAAATTACAGGATTAAAACAACCGCAGCTCTGCCCAGCCAGAGTGACTGAGAACCTGTCTCTTCTCATTTCCCCAAATTGAGTCTGTTTCCCGGCTGGCAGTGTTCTTCCTTCTGGTCCTTAGCAGCTGCTCTGTCTTCCTTGGAAGGAGGTCTCTGTTGGAAGAGATCCCCATGTACTGCTGACTGTGATAGCTGACCCTTGGAAAAAGGGTGACGGAGCTCCTGGGTGTAAATGCTATTATGTAACCATCAGGCTTGCTCAGACTATAAAGCTGGGCTTCGTAGAAGGGGCTTTGGATGGTGGCAACTGTTTGCACATACTCCTTGTGACTTCACTGAAGGGTTCTGACAGTCTGGCCACCACAGACCACGGAGGGAGCACAACATTCCCTGTACTTGGTTGGCATCTCTGAGACCTGAGTCCCAATCTCAGCTGGAGAGAAAAAGAATGGTAGGTTTCCATCCAGAAAGCACTGGCATTCCTCTGACCCATGTTGCTGTGTGTAGCTCTCTAGAGAGGTGATATGCTGGTGGGTCTCCATCATGAGTAGTCGCAATAACCATGGCTCATAGACCCTTCACCCTTGCAGGCTCTGAGACAGTGGATACAAAGATACAAGTTCAGAAAGGCCCAGGCAGAAAATATATTGGCCATAGCCTCTCGGATTTTTGCTTTTTCTCTTTTTAAGATTTATTTTAAGATACATTTCCAGGGCTGGTGAGATGGCTCAGTGGGTAAGAGCACCGACTGCTCTTCCAAAGGTCCCGAGTTCAAATCCCAGCAACCACATGGTGGCTCACAACCATCCGTAACAAGATCTGATGCCCTCTTCTGGAGTGTCTGAAGTCAGCTACAGTGTAATTACATATAATAAATAAATAAATTTAAAAAAAAATACATTTCCAATTTATTAAGATTATTTTTAACATATACTGGTGTTTTGCCTGCATTTATATCTGTATGAGGGTGCCAGATCCCCCTGCAACTGGAGTTACAGACAGTTGTGAGGTGCCATGTGGTTTTGGAGATTGAACCCAGGATCTCTGGAAGAACAGCCAATATATATATATATATATATATATATATATATATATATATGAACCATATATATGTATGAACCATATATAGATATATGAACCACATATAGATATATGAATCATATATGAACCATATATATGAACCATATATATATATATATATATATATATATATATATATGTGTGTGTGTGTGTGTGTGTGTGTGTGTGTGTGTGTGTAGTGTATGTATCCATGTATTTGTACGTACGCAGGGTTTCTCTGTGTAGCCATGGCTGTCCTGGAACTCACTCTGTAGACCAGGCTGGCCTCAAACTCAGAGATCCACCTGCCTCTGCCTACCAAATGCTGGGACTAAAGGCGAGCGCCACCACTGCCCGGCAGCTCTGAACTCTTGATACTCCTTCTGTCTAAGCCCCTGAGTTCTGGGATTATATGTGTGAGCCACTGTGCCTGGCTAAATATATTAATTTTAAAAAAGTGCTGGTGGTCCAAGTAGTGGGAGTGGGTGGGTAGGGGAGCAGAGGTGGGGGGAGGGTATAGGAAACTTTCGGGATAGCATTTGAAATGTAAATAAAGAAAATAATAATAATAATAAAAAAAAAGTGCTGGGGATGGGATCCAGGATATAATGCATTCAAAACAAGTTTTTGTTTGTTTGTTTTTTGTTTTCTTTTGTTTTTGTTTGTTTGTTTGTTTTTTTCGAGACAGGGTTTCTCTGTCCTGGAACTCATTTTGTAGACCAGACTGGCCTCGAACTCAGAAATCCACCTGCCTCTGCCTCCCAAGTGCTGGGATTAAAGGCGTGCGCCACCACCGCCCGGCCAAAACAAGTATTTTTACTACTAAGCTATGTCCCCAAATTATTGTTTTGAATAGGAAGGGATATATGAAGGAGGACTTCGAGGGCCGCGGGTATTAGCAAAATCTTTAAACTTCTCTTTGACATGGTAGGAGTCAATGTGATCTTGTGTTTTTTGTGGTCCAACGTCTCTGACTGTTGGGCATGATGAGCAACGTTATGTAGCTCAGTAATAACAGAACAGGGAGCCATCTTCACGGAGAGAGGAACAGACTGATATTGCAGGCAGGCTGTCAAGGAGGTGCTGAAGGGACAGCGCCCGGCTGAAAGATGACTCTGATGTGGGCTGCTACTGCTTCAGCCTGGACCAGAGCTCTCCCCAGCTGGAGCTGGGTTATCATGTGCATCTAAATTTTTCCACCACTCTTCTCTGGAATCTTGTTAATGCAGTCTTGGCAAATATGGCCTGAGCCTGTAAGCTTTCCCTATCTACTTTTAAGTAAAATGAAATTCCCGTTGCTTGCTTGACTCGGTATACACGACCCACTTTTCTGGATCTTGGGGAGGCCAGCTGAATGCTGGTAACCGAGCTGCTGACAGTGCATGGCCCACAGGTGTGCAAGACGTGGTATTAAAAAAAACATAAATGATTAATGAGCCAGCTTCCTGGGAAGACATCTTAAGCAGAGGAAGAAAGGAGTTACAAGTCACAATGAAGGAGTCACTTTCTAGAACCTTCTGAAATGTGGCAAAGCTGTTGGTACAAACAACATTGGTAGAGAGCAGAGATCTTGGGAACGCAGATATCTCTACACCAACTTTACTCCCCCATAAGCTCTCCCATTCTCCTCTCTCTCTCTCTCTCTCTCTCTCTCTCTCTGTGATAGATACTCTATAGTACCAGAAAGTTTGTGGGCTAATGGCTCATAACGACTTCAAGGGTGTGTCCCCATTTTCCCCCCAAAAGAGAAGATGAGTAAGTTTGTATCTGTTGGTGTTATGGAACTCTAGAGAGCCTTGACCCTCTGCCTTCCTTTCAGTGCCTCCTCTTGGAACACATTTCCTTCCTAGGGAACCAGAACCTTCTATCCCTCAGGACTCTGACTCACCCCCATCCCCAGACAGAATTCCTCTGTGTGCTCTGGCTGTCCTGGGACTCTCTCTGTAGACTTGGCTGGCCTCAATCTCACAGAAGTCTGCCTGCCTCTGCCTCCCAAGTGCTGGGATTAAAGGTTTGCACCACCACTGCCCAGTTGGGGCTCTGATTGCCCCAGGAGGATGGATAGAATGAGCTAGGCCCTTCCCAGTTGCCATCTATGATCTGTAAACACTTATTTAGTTATTTTAAAAATACTATTTTGAGATTTGTTTATTTTTACGTTATATTTAGTGGGTATGTTTTGCCTGCGTGTATGTATGAGTACCACAAGCTTGCAGTGCTCAAGAAGGCCACAAGAGGTCGTTGCATTCTCTGGACTGGAGTTAAGTTCCTAATGTCATATGGGTACTGGGAACCAAACCCAGGTCTTTTCAAAGAACGGTCAGTGCTTTTAACTACTGAGCTATCTCTCCAACCCTACTTATAAAACTTACAGTTCTTTTACAGAGACTTGAATGGAAGATGACCCAGAGGTGATGGTAAAGCCAGCCCGCGCAAGGGAGTGGGTAGCACTTCCCTCCCCCCACCCCACCCCCACACACTTTGTACCTCAAGGCCTCTTCTGACTGGGTGGGCCAGGATGGTGCCTCCTCCTTAACCATGTCCAGTTGGCCAGTAAGCCTGGAGGTGGGCAAGGATTCTGCTCTAAGCACTGCTCTGGCTACCCTTAGAGAGCCTGTAAAACTTCCCTGCACACCCAGAGGAAGTGCTGGGCCTTCCTCATGGCTGGCCCTCTTGATGCTAAGAGCCAAGATCCTGGTGGGCTGAATCTTTAACACCGAACTTAACAATGGCCAGGATCTTCCTCTCCCAAAGGTGTCCACTTGCCGACTCCAGGTCAACACAGGTGCTTTGCCCTTCTCAGAGGTGACAGCAGGGCTGGACTTCCCCTCAAGGATTACCGGGCTATGAGAGCAGGAAGGTTGTCCTTTGAGGTAGTACACCTGGACCAGCTCTCCCTGCCTGCCACTACAATGGCGTCGTAGGGGTTAAGGCAGGCGGGGCGGGGCGGCGGGAGGAGCCCTCGCGGAAGCGGGCCAGGCACCGAGGCGCGCGCGGAGCCGGGTGGCCGCAGCGTCCCCGCGCGCGGCCGGGCCAGGTAGGAACGCAGAGCCGCAGCCGCCTCGCCATGCGGCCGGACCGGAGGCCTGGGCTGGGGCCCGCGCCACCCCCTGCGCGCCGCCCCCGCTGAGCCCGCGCCCGATAGGGCGCCGCAGGCACCATGGTGCAGAAGTCGCGCAACGGTGGCGTGTACCCCGGCACCAGCGGGGAAAAGAAGCTCAAGGTGGGCTTCGTGGGGCTGGACCCCGGCGCGCCCGACTCCACTCGCGACGGCGCGCTACTCATCGCGGGCTCCGAGGCCCCCAAGCGCGGCAGCGTTTTGAGCAAGCCGCGGACGGGCGGCGCGGGAGCCGGGAAGCCCCCGAAGCGCAACGCCTTCTACCGCAAGCTGCAGAATTTCCTCTACAACGTGCTAGAGCGGCCCCGCGGCTGGGCGTTCATCTACCACGCCTACGTGTAAGTGGCCCGCGATGTGGTGAGCGGTGGGCCTGGCGAAACCCTGGCCCGGCCGCGGGTTGATTGCAGGCGCAGCTGCGGTGGACTGAGGGGCCCTGGTGTGCGTGTCCGCGCGCGCGCCTGGTTCGCGTCGTGGGCGTGGGGTTTGGGTCGTGGCACTGCAGTCTCGGGTTAAAGCAAAGGATAGGGATTGGAGAGTGACTTTGGAGATCATTCTGGAGTCAGGGACTGTTTTATTTTTTTGGGGGGGGAGAGGGTTACGGCCTCTAGGCTGGATTGTACCAGCCCTTCCCCCGCAGGACGGGATGTACTGGCGCCCCAGCCCCCCTCAGCCCGAGAGGCCCCTCCCCACGGCCCGCAGCGCGGAACAAAGGGCCGGCTAGGAGGGAGGGCGGCTCAGCTCTAGGTATGAACTCATTCGCCCCTCTGCATCCCCGTGGGTTCTCTCCGACATTCAAGTAGGGGCAGTACAGAAGATTGGCCTCTTCTCAGCCATCCTCCTAACCTCTTGCTACCTCTCTGAGCTTCCGGGTTGCAGAAATGGGGAGGGGACCTAACATCACATCACCTCAGCCCTGGCTGAGGGCAGTTGCCTGTACCCATCTCCGGAGGCCCACTCTTCTTGTTCTTTACACTCTAAGTAGTCCCTTTGCACCTGCTGATGATCTTGCTACACATTCTGGGCTTTAGATCCCTGAGAGAGGACTATTATCCCCCAGTACTGCCAGCTTTGGGCCTGGAAGGGGCTGCTCCTCTCCCCAAGTCTGGGACTCCTTCTGGGGCAGAGCTAGGGAGAGTCGAACCTGTTTCACACGTACACATGTGTGTGTGTGTGTGTGTGTGTGTGTGTGTGGTACGTTAGTATGCATAACCTCCCCGTGCAAGGACGCTGGCTCTCCTATTCCAGTAGAACCAGGGACAGAGGAGGAGCACTAAGACTCGGCCATTTTGTATGGGAAGCATCATTTGGGGATGGGAGTGAGACCCATGTTCAGGAAAAGTCTCTATCGAGGTGCCCACCTGTCCTGGCCTTGGCAGGATATGTGTCCCATGAGTGGGCCTGGGAGTATTCTGCATGTGATGAGAACAGGTTTGGGGACAAGGAAAGGTCCATAGAGGGAAATTCCTGGATGCCTGCAGAATGATGTCCTGGGGTCGTCACAACCTATGAGTAGTGTGTGTGTGTGTGTGTGTGTGTGTGTGTGTGTGTACGCACTCCTGTGGATAGTCCTGAAATTCTCCAAGGCAAAGGTTTCACCAATAAGGCTGTCCAAGGGGAGCAGCCTGTAGTGTCAGCCCCTACCTCCTCCAGAAAGGTAAATTTGAGTTTCCCTTGCCCAGGGTCCCCTGTTTTTCTTTACTCCAAGGAAGAGTCAATGTGTCCCTAATGGTCCTTCTGCTGTAACCACCACCTCCTTGTCTGTCTTGGGGCCCAAACATTTCTACTTTGGCTGGCTGTAGACATCCAGCCAGGTCCTGGCCTGAGGTGACTCCTGGGACACAGACAGGATGGAATCCTGTGTCCACAGGGCTGGGTGTGTGTGCCCAGACTGGCAGCATTATCTAGGAACCTTTGGGGGGAAGGGTCTGTAGCCTCTATGGTGCCCTGTTCTATCCCTAAGTCTGACTGGTCGGTTTCTCTGTTTCTGCTGCCTACATCCTGTTCCCTAAAAGTAGAAGCATCTGGAGCCCAAAAGTCCAGTGTGGGAGGTCCTTGCTTTATTGGATCTGTGTCCCCTCCCCATCTACATTACCCACCATAGAACCACTCCTGCCCCCTGCAGTGTCCCAGACTTTAGGGTTTAGACCATGAAGACATACCACTTGCTGCAAGTTCCTTGGCTTCTATACTTTGTGGCTGGATCTTTCAGGGAGATGTCTTGGGATTAGGGGCAGGAGGGAGAGCACTGAAGAAGGACAGAGTCTCTGGTTGCTAACTCAGGGCCAGACACAATGTCTAGACCCAGAACCCCTTTCATCAGTAAGGTGGTAACAGCCACTCCTGGCTTCCTGGACTTTGTGAAGACCAACTGATATCTTCCAGGATGCCTATTGATTCCATTGTGAAAGGTGACACATCTCCGATGTCTTTGTCGCTCATGACCCATGCCCCTAGTTTCCAGGCATGGAATCCTCCACATCGATTTTTGTCTAATTTAGGAAGTCCACTAGCCTGAGATTCCTGACCATGTGGCAAACCCTTGTGTGGACTACTGATCTGCATGGACTGGGCTATGCTGTGTGTTAGGCAGTGTTTGGTTTGTTCATTAGTTAGCAAGGATGACACAGCCCCTCCTGAGGCCAGGTAGCTGGTGGGGAACAGATCCAAGGCCCATAGAAGTGAGTTTCTCATTTAAGGAGTATTGGATTTTCCTGGGTCACTTTCCTTCTTCCTTTGGCCACCAAAGCCTGGTCTGTGAGATGTCCAGACATACCAGCCTCTTGGCCAGTCCTGCTGGGTCTCTGAAGGTTAGCCACTGCCCAGAGTCAGGAGGTGTCCACTCTTGGTTCGGACCTTGGTAGGCAAGGTCAGACTCACTGGCCACAGGGCTCTTTAGTTTGTCTCTTACAAGGCAATGCCATTATGGACTGCTTGTGAGAGATGTTTTCAGAAATATCTCTACACTCAACCTGGAGGTCACCCAGGCAGAGCCATTTGAACTACCCAGTTCCCCCTGCTCCCAAAAGGGTGGGCCACAGGGAAGACAAGATTCTAGGTAGCAGTGGGAGTACTATGGGGGCCTTAGAGGAGTCATGTTCATCTGATGTGCTAAGAGCCGAGTGGGAGCTCCAAGTAGCTCAGGGACTTAGGGAGAGGTTGCCGGGTTATGATGCCCCTATCACATGCTAGACTTACTGCCTGCTGGCCAGAGGAGCATGATGGGGAAGCTGAGGCTGAAAAGGTCTTCCTGTATAAGCTGAGAGGCAGCCTGCCTTAGAGCTGAGAGCTGAGAGTGTGGACAGCTTGTTCTTCCAACATCCAGGCCAGTGGACATCTAGAAAGGCATGGCATTTGAAAGAACTAAATGGGAAACCAAGTCGTGGGGGGCTGTACTTTGGGTTCTGGGTTTTCCCATAGCTCAGCTCTTTGGGCTGATCACCAAGGCTCCTCTGTCCACAATGTACAGGTATCCCCATAGAGACCTTAGGAGCCCCAGAACCACTGCCATAGGCTGTCCAGCCAGGTGTCACCTCCCATTTCACAGAAAAAGTAGCATCCAGGACCATGTCCTTGTTCAAGGCTCTTTGGGTGCTTTGGACCCAGATAGGCTTCCTTCCCCCACAAGAATGGTGTCTAGGCTGCTCTGCAGCTCCTTCTCATCCTCCTTAACTGCTTTTAGCTCTGAGGATGGTAAGGACTATGGAAGTTGGAGTAGGTGGATCATTTGAGGAGTAGTTCTGATCCTCATCTGAGGCAGACAGGAGAGGTGGTCACTTGGAGTACCCAGGTCTGGTCTCTGACTTATGGTATGTGGCAGTGATCAGAAGAAGAATCCCAATCACTAGGTGGTGTCGTGTGCCCAGCTTCTCTCAAGTAGCAGGCCTTTCTGTAGCCTCATTGATCGAGAATCAGAGAATCTTATGGAATTTTCCCAAAAGATGGAAATACCTCAGAGAGTTGTGGGTTTCCAGGGAAACCTGTGTTTCTCATGGGGCCTGGGTTTGCCCACCTTCCCAGGCCTGCTCAGTTTCTAACCCTCACTGATATCTTAAAGGGCACTGGAGAGAAAGAACAATTGCAGTCTCTTGGCTCTGGTTATGTGTAAATCTTTAAGCATCCTTGTATCTGTAAAGAAATGATGGATTAGCAACTAGATGGCGAGCGTTCTGGGCAGGGTTGCAGATGAGAGCAGAGAAATCTCATTTTTATGGATACCAACATGAGTTGGACATGTAAAGCCATCTATATGGAGACTTAGAAGGACACACACCATATCACCAGCCCAGAGAACTTTGACATGGAGACTACTAGGTGCTGGGAATGCTCCCAGATGCTGGCCTTGATTCTGAAATGACTTGAATCTGGAGTGCTTCCGAGGAGCCAGTGACAGTGTCTGACAGTACAGTTGGAGCCCAGTGGTGGGGCCTTTAGTGTCTTCCAATGAGCATATTATACAGGATTTTGTAAATACTCATGATCTTGGATGTTCTAGGGTGTCCTGGGTGAGGTTTTCTGACCCCCTGTTGATGAGAATGTTGTGATGTCCACCACACTACCTACTGTGAACAGTGAATCCACTACTCATTGTAGGGTTGAATCTAGGGAAATGGGTGAGTCCCTAGGACTAAGGGCTCCTTGGAGTACTCTGTGGAGGATACTAACAGCTGTATTTGAGCATATGCATCCTGAATTGACACATAAAAGGATGGGGAAGGGATGTGGTGTGTGCTCTGAACCATCTGTGCATCCCTGCTGTTGGATGGAAGGGTTGGTCCTGGCCCTGATCCTGGTCATGTCCTTTAAAGGCTGAAGTGACATTAGAGGGCCCCATTTTGAGAGGAGAGCGAGCTCTGATCTGGCAGCTGCTGTCCCCTGGTGAGCCAAAGTTGATAAAGAGCAATGCTTCTTTTCAGGGACCTTGGTGTGTGCCCCATTTCTTGTTACAAATAGTGCTGAGCTGGGCCTTGCTGGCCCCTGCCTTTATTCCCAGCACTTGGGAGGTAGAAGCAGGCAGATCTTTATGAGTTTGAGGCCAGCCTGGTCTACAGGGTGAGTTCCGGGACTGTCAGAGCTACACAGAGAAACCCTGTCTCGAAAAAACAAAAATAAAACCAACCAACCAACCAAACAAAAACCAACTATACCAAATATGCTGAATAAAAGCAGACTGTCTTACCATGTAATTACCTATGCATCCTCCACCCACCAAGTATGCACCTTTGCGCTATAGCTGCTGGGGTGGGGTTGGCAGGGGACTCTTGTTACTTCTCAGGGGTGAAAGATGGCAGGGTTTGGGACTAAGGGCTCTGGATGGCCCTGCTTCCATTGATCAGCTCCAGAACCAGTTTCCAGACTCCAGTTTCCTTGTTCATAATATGTGAGTGACGATCCTGGCTGGGTGTGGATTTGAGTCACTAGACACAAAGATTTGTAAGTGCTGATGTTCACTGGCTTGTGATGCCTGAGGTTTTGCAGAGTAAAAAGTTATCCAGTGGGATGTGGAAGTCTTGGGACTATGGCTGGCCCAGCTGTAGACAGTGTCTCTTAACCTCCGGTTCATCAGCCAATCCTTAGACAAAGCCTCAGATTCCAGTCTGTACCTTGATCTTGGCAAGATGATTTGGGCCACTGTTTAACAGGAGGCACAGGTTTAGAACGTTTAGACATGAGTTATGAGTGTCAGAAGCTTGCCAGTGGGCCAGCTCCAAGAGGGCCAGCCGTTCTCCTAGAACCGTGAGACTTTGTGTTGATTAAGATGTCTTCCTCCGTGGAACTGAATAGCATGCGTGACAGCACCCTAAAGGTTGGGTGTTGAGGAGAGGAATGATTTTGGATGGAAAAATATAGTGTGCAGGTTTTTGCCAGTAAGCCCCTCAGGCTGCAGGGGAACTGCTGAGCAAGCCCTGTAGACATCTGGTTTCTACCCAGACGTGGATGAGTTAGTTGGCTTGGCTGAGCCCCCTTCACAGTGAGCACTGTCCTCTGCGTGTGGATGCCTGCCAAGCACGGCCCTTTCCCTTTCATGCCTGGAACTGGGCTTTGCTTTCCGACAACAATTTGCTGACAGCTCCAGGAGCTTCTTCAAACAGCGCCTCACTCACAGTGACGCACCAGGCACCAAGCCGTCATTTGGAGGAGGAAACCCAGTAGCATCTGTCCAACTGCCTAACAACAGCAGAAGCAGTTTATCTGATTTGAGATGAAGTGCAGGGTGGTGATGGTGGTGAGTCGACCTGTGACTGTCCCCAAAGATCAGTTTGACAGTGACTCATAGTTGCCATGTGCCTGCCCAGCCTGTTCAGCTAGGCCTCCCACTGGGGTCTCTGTATGAAGTGAACTCCTATTTCTGTTTTCTTGCTGACATTTTTTTTTTTATAGTTCTCAGAACCCCAGGTGTGTCCTATAAGCTGTGCACAGATGCTGTACTTCATGTCCATGCTCCCAGGGCTAGGTCTTTCGAACAACTGTCTAGTGTGGAAATCTGCTTAGGATTACTGCCTTGTGCAGGACAGAGGGCAACAGGAGTCCTCCCGGCATCTGCATGTTCTCTTTTTTATTGTATGTGTGCAGGTTTATGTGTGCATGTGTATAGAGGCCAAAGGTCAACCCTTATTTGTTGTCAACCAGGAGCTATGTCCATCTTGCTTTTAGAGACAAGGTCTCTTACTTGAATTTTGCTAGGTTGCCTCCTCAGCGCTGGGATAACAAAAGTGTACGTCATGCCTGGCTTTTTAAATACAAGTACCAGGGGTCAAACTCAGGTCCTCATGTGTGTCAAGGACTTTACCAACTGAGCTGCCTCCCAGTCCCAATTTCATTCTTTCATTCATTAAAGGGAAGCTCTGAGAGTGTTCCCCAATCATCCATCCCCGTCCATCTTCAGTGAGCTAAAGGATTTGGCTGCTGGGGCCATCAGAGCCTTTGTGGAGGAAAAGAGGATTCTGGGACAGTGGCTTCTCTGCATGGAAAAAGGAGGCCAGATGTGTACCAGACACACCCTCTGTTGTCTTTGGGCTCAGCTGGGTGTCCAGCTGGGACAGAATTAGGTCTTCCATTTCTTTTCTGATATTGGGAATAATTTTGTGAACGCCCACCTGGGCTGTTATTCTAGAATGTTCTAGTGGGGGTTGCTTGAAGATAGCATAGATTCCTTGATGATCTCTTAGGTGTCAGCAACTTCCACAGAATCACTTGGGGTGACATCCACAACCTCCACTTGAGATGGCATCCCCTGAGATCCCTCCTTTCCCCTAAGTAGAGGGGCTGTCCTTGCTCCAGGTTCTGCCTGGTCTCTGGCCCCTTCCATCTGAGAGCCACCGGCTTTGTCCTGTGCTGGGGACTTTGTAGGGCTGGTGCCACCTTTCTGCTTTGACTTGGAAAGACACTGGCTGGGGAGTACGAGGCAGGGGACAACTTCTTCAGGGGCCCCAGTTTTGGGAAGCAAGGTAGAAATAAAACATTTTTGGGACGCCCATACAGAAGAAGCTGTGTTGAAGGACGGTGCTGTGAGTGTGGGGGGCTCTGATGTAACGGTGATGAGCGATAGCTGGAGGAAACACATCAGGGGCCTCTGGAGCACCAGGGTCGATGGGAGACTATTTGGATGCTTCATTAATTTTTGTTTGTTTATTTTTTGAGAATTTTATACATAGATACCAGGTGTCCTGGTCATATTCATCCCTATTCCCCGTTTCCCTCCTCAACTGTCTTCTCTATTTCATGTCATCTCTTTTTATTTTGTCTTTAATTTTTAGATTTATTTTTACCTTATTTTATGAAAAGGTCTTACCATGTAACCCTGACTTGCCTAGAACTGGATATGTACACCAGGTTGATCTCAAACTCACAGACATCTGCCTGCCTGTACCTCCCCAGTGGTGGACACCACCACAACTGGCTTTTTTTAAAAATTATTTTTATTTTTTAGAACCCACTGAATCCAATTAGTATGGCCTTTAACACATGGGTATGGAGTTATCCACCAGGGCATGGACAACCTACCAGTTCTCACATTCCAAAGACAAGTGACTCTGCATCCATCAGCAGCCATCAACTGACAGTAGGTCCTCAGCTGTGGGTGGGACCTTGGGAGCCTCTCCTTCCTCTGTGTTGGAATTATTAACTGACTTGATCTTGTTTATGTGTTGTGAGTTCATGTGTGCGGCAGCTACGTCATGTCGGAAAAACCTGGTGACATATGAGGTGATTTGCCACACAGTGATTCCCCAGGCTGGCCTTCTTCTCTCTGGTCAGTTGTGACTCCTGGCTTCTCTCTCCTTGAGATGTTATTATGCTCATTCCTGGGGTGCATTGTAGGCCACCACGGAATCTATAATGGCCATACACTTGCCACCTGCACCTCGCTGTTCTGATGTTTTCCTCTGCTGGGTGTGGGGGAGATGCCCAGGCCCCACTTTCAGGCCCACTGCTGGGAGCACGTGGGGGGGAAGGGTTCCTTGATGATGGAAATGAAGGACGTATCTGAGATCTGACCACTGCTAGCATTGCTGCTGTGAGGTTCCCAGATGTCTTAACAAACACCTCTGAGCAGTAGGAGATCTTGCAAGAAGCTTTTTAACTACTGCAAAAATGCCCTCATTCAGAACATTATTTCTCCTCAGGCTAGATACACAGATATCGCTGCTTGCTGTTCATTACCTTTGTAGAAAGCCTCTGGTGGGAGAAAGCATGTAGAGCAAGGGTCTGGGACCATGCCTGCCACCCCTCCTATTCAGGTGGCCAGCAGAGAAGAAGGCCTGCTATTCTTGAGGAGGAGGAGGTGGGAGTTTCTGTATTCCTGGAATTGGGAAGGGACAAGAGAAGGAGGGGTGGCCTCTGTGGTGCTGACCGTGGTCCTGGACCCAAGTGCACAGCGGTATTTGCTTGTGAGCAGAAAAGCTCCGCGGTGTGATTGCTGCTCCCGCCTTCTCACAAGAGGAGGCTTGGGTTACCTTTGTTAGCCTTGGAAGGGGCAAGAGCTTGGGGAGTTATTTCTAGAGGGTCCTAGGGATTGTAGGACAAAGACACAGGTAGGTTTCCTTCTTCCTGGGTCAGCATAGAAACAAACAAACAAACAAACAAAAAAACCTTCTCCATGATGGTGCTCCGTGACACCTTGTTAAATTACCCAAGTGCTGAATTCTAGCATGCAGAAGGAAATTGCGTGGGCAGACAGCTCTGCAGGCTCTGGTATGGCCAGCTTGCTTTGTCTCTTACAGAAGCACTTGGTTATGGATAGTGTTTCTTTTTATTACATGCCCAATGCAGGAAATTGGGGAAATGCTGGAAAACAAGAGGTGTGTTTGTGCCTTCTGCTGATTTCCATAACTCTGTTTTTTTGGTCTGGTTTCTCTCCTGAGTTCGTGGCACACTGGGATTTTCTTACATATCAGCTGTTCTGTGATGTGTTTTCTCCCACGAACCATTGGAACTCCATCTAGTTCACATGGGAACACTCAGTTTAGGATAATATCTGAGTCAGTATCCTGTATGCCTGTATGTCCACACATACCTCTGTTCACAGGAACGTCCTGTTCAGGAGGGCCATTTCTGTAGGATGTACTTCTGATTGTGGCCTTGTCTCATGTTATGTTCATCCAGATCATTAGGAAAGCTGGTGAATAGCAAGGGTAGCCCAGGAGAAGATCATATCAGGAAAAGGTCCTGTTTGAGGGGTGAGCTCTCCATCATAGGCTGTGCACGGCTGGGAGAGAGTATTTAGAAATGACCAGGAATTAATACTGTGAGCTTTGGGGCCAGCCCAGGAGCACAGCTTGGGCAGGAGGCATGGGCATGCCTGTCCATTAAATGTGGGATAGTGGGTGGGGAGGCCTGTGAGCTACTCTGTCAGGAGATCCATTGTTGGGGTACTCTGAGCACCTGATGGGCCTCCTGAACCATGAAAGAAAATGGAGATTCATACTCAGGAGGGGAGAGGTTCCATGGTGAGCTTTCATCTCAGCAGTTAGGGGGAAGTCCTTATTTTCTTTGCTTTCCTTTTTTTTTTTTTTAAGTGTTTCTTTTACTAGGGCTCCTATATATTAGCTTTCAAAGCTGCAAGGTGGGGCCTATAGGGGGAGGAGGCCAGGTTAAGTCCAGGAATATCTGTGTTGGAGGTTGTGTACCAGGTAACAGCAGAGGAGGGAGGGGACGTACTAACCATGGACAGCATCATCTCAATGGTGGAAGAGGGCATGTCCTGGAAGGGATGGTACCCAGCCCACAGTTGTTGAGGACTTTTCATGAGCTGGAAACACTGTATCTATACTCAAGCCTTCCCAGAGAGACTGAGCTGGTCTTGCCCCACAGGCCTCAGAGAACACCCTTCATCTTTGTCTCCATTTTCTCAGCATGACCCCATGGACCCAGTGCTCATGGGCTGGAGAGTCTCTGTGTACAGTGTATGCAGGCTGTCTTGCGAAGACACCCCAAGGCACAGAGGAAGCATTGCTTAGAGTATAGATGTAACGACTCTGGAGAGATAGTTTACTCTGCCAGAGAGGTGCTTGCCATTCTCCCAGCATAGCCCTAGCTGTTTGGAGTAAATAAATTAATGGTAGTTTTTACAAGTACCCTGTAGTCAACAGTACTCTGTAGCATCGAGGACGCCTGTCTCTATGGGCAGTTCTCCACAGGGCCCCTTTCCAGTTTCTGGTCCTCACTGATATCTTCCTGTCTGTGATAGATTTGTTCTTGATATTCCCTACAAAGGGATCATGGTGTTCCCTGTGTTTGATGCTTTTCCCTGCGTGTGATTCCTCCGGGTGCCTGAGCTGTAGGGTGGTGCAGCTTCACTTCTTCCTGTATGTCTCTGGGGTCCAGTTTTTCTGTCCTCCTGTCTGTTGATGAATATGTGGGTTATTTGTGTCATTAAGCTCTACAACCCCAGCTACCACAAGGTGGGTGCTAATTTCTGTCACGCACACGTGATTTTTATGGGGACCCAGCCTTGTCTATGGTCAGCTGTCTTTTGTTCTATGCCAGGTTTGAGGTAGCCAGGCTCTTGGGGAACTCCCTATCTCGTCTGTTTTCAGACCTACATAAGGCTCACCATACTGATTTCCTTCTGTCCTGGCTTTCTCAGCCATTCTGTGAACATCCCAAGGAACCCTCGAGTGATACTAGAACTGACATAAGCAAGCAGTCTATAGCTGAGTCCAGTTTAGTCATGTCAGGATCCTACAGTCGGGACATACGTCCTATGTACAGGTGTGGGATGGCCTCCTGGGCATTGGAGAGGGCAGAGCAGATAAGGCTGTGTCCTCAGTGAAAGTGAGCATGCCTGAGGGAGGAGAGTCTGAAGAAGAGATGGCCTTGGGTTGTGTGTGTAGAAGGAGGCTCTACTACCAGGCATCAAAAGGAGGCGACTAAAGCCCCGAGGAATGGAGGTGTTGTGGCGAGGCCGAGAAAGAGCAGAAAAGGAACAAGAAGAAAAGTTAGGTACACCAGGTATGGCCAGGATCTTAAGGCACTGGGGCCAGCATAGAACTGTGAGCAGGGCAGGTGTAAGCTGACTGCCGTTTCCACCACAGCTCTCTGTCTGCTCCTGGGACTGAGATGGGACAGGTCTCCTATGGTCTCAGTGGGATGCACAGTTGACTGAAATGGGGCATAATGAAGAAGGGAAGGGCTGGGATAAACTTTTGGGAGATAGTAAAGGATGCTAGGTTGGGGGCTCCGAGCTTGCAGTATAGCTGCCTTCTTAGATGATTCAACAGGCAGGGATGTAGTGTAGGCCTGGCGTGGCCTGGGACAGTTCTACCTGATGTAGACTGGGCTCTGTCCAGCACCCACGATGACTAATGGAATAAATTAACCTCATGGAGCTTCAGTCTCCAGAGAGCTTAAGTAGGAGGTGCCAGGTCATGAGGTGGTGCCCGGGAAGGGCTCTCCCTGTGCTGAGCTGGCGGGTTCCTGCCCAGCTGAGCCCTGTACGGTCTCAACTTAGACACCTGTGCCTGTAGCAGATATCTAGCCTTTCTGGGGGATGCCTCATAGTGTCTATAGCAGCTATTTAGGCTGTGGGTCCTTGTGAGTCTTGGGCTTCTGATGGAGTGAATAGCTAGATGGCATTGTGTGGGGATAGGTCAGATAGAGTAGAAACTCCAGACTTCTCTAGCACCCTCCATCCTTGAGATAACCTTTGTTGGCCATCCTGTGACCAATTGTCAGTGTGGGTGAGAGGTCCCTTGAGAATACCTCCTGTCTGTGGTGTTTGGAGATGGAGACAAGATGGGGGCTATTGGAGGCCATCTGGGGAGGCCTGAAATGCTGAATCAGCACCCGAGTGTCTCCAAGGACTTGGGGCTTCCTTAGCCATGGTCTGTCAGGGTCTGAGGCATTTTCTGAGCATCTGGTGTGTACTAGGCCTTGTCTGTCTCCCCTGAGTCACTTTCTCTTACATGCCCAGGGCCTTATGGGTGGTACTTGGTTGGGGACAGGCCAAAACTGCCCCAGGGTGAGTGGACTCATTCCAGCTGAGAGGTCCTTAGATGGCATGTAGCTTCTGTTCTGTCTAGGCCCAGGGGATGTACAACTGTGTGTGATTTTTTTTTTTATTAGAAGCAGCCATCAGCAGCCCAGCTCTGCTTCACTCCTGACATTGAAGGAGGCAGTAGGTCCTGGCAGCAGAGCAGTTTATTAGAGGGAGAAATTAGATTCCAGGTTACAGCGCTGGCTGTGTCTAATGGACGAGGCGGCAGTAGGTCCTTGGGGAGCCATGTGTGATCTTAACCAGAGGGGATGTATATGGAGAGGACCTTGCTATAGGTCCTCTCTTCAGGCTTGACTGTAATCCAGGCCCCAAACTGGAAAGGCCCAGCATTATAGGAGTGGGGTTATGCTGGTTGGGCAGGTTTCTGCAGGGGATCCAGTGTGGACATACAATATCCTCCTGTGGACAGGGTTCCTCACAAGGTGGCTTTGCCTGCTCTAGCTGGATCCCGTGTGGGCCATGCAAGTGGCCTGGAGCCCCTCTTTTTCTCATTTGTAAGTGGGGGCAGGAGCAGTTGCCTGCCTTTAGGGTCACCACACCCCTGGCATAAATTATACGTAAAGGCAAGTAGAGACCTTCAGCCCATGGAACCAGGTTTCAATAGTCTAAGAATCGTGAGCAGGATGGGATCTTTACCTAGCTTCCTTTACCTGTTATGATGCTAGAATTTTTATTGTTGTTGTTGTTGTTACTAAACATGCATTGATTCAGTGAACCTTGGCTTGCTCAAGTCAGCCTTTGGGTCAGGAGCCAGGCAGGAGTGTGTTCCCAGGGTCTGACGGTGAGACAGCTGGTGTGTGAAGCAGGATTGGAAGGGGATGGCAGTGCCTTTTTTGTTTTGTTTTGTTTTTCCAGAAGACAAAGATTCCCTGTTATAAGACTGAGGGGGCAGGAGGAAGAAAGAGGCAGAAGGAAAGGAACATCTCCTTGGTGTGGCAGTCTTCCTGGCATACACAAGGTACATGCCCACCCAAACCTGTGCCCTTTACATCTCAACACATGCTGGCACCAGCTGACCGTTATGGGGTGCTTCTGGGCCTGACTGAGGGCCCTCTGACCCTGCATCCTTGCCCCCCAACCTTTTGCTCCCTGTCTATATCCTTTTTTTGTACCCAGGCCCTGGTTCAAGTGATCTTCCTTTGCCTAGAGTTGAGAGTTCCCTCCCATGAAGTCCCACTTGCAGCTAGATGAAGAGAGCAGAGCTCTAAATCTCCCTGTAGCATCTTGCGATTTGGGTCTGGATGTGCTTCTAGATACAGAAACAGTTCCTAGCAAGCTCCATCTCTAGGAGACTGTCCCCATGCCAGGGTGGGTTGCTAAGGACTGCCTGAGGTCCCTGCCTTGCTCCTCTCTGGCTCTTGGAATCTGGGGCTGGGGACCAGCTGCTTGTGATTCTGGTCTCCTTGGCAACTGCTGCCAGGGAAGCCTCCTGAAGTTGAATCTATTATCATAATTAGCCCCGAAACCCCTTGTAATTCTGGGCTGCAGAAAAACCAACCATATCTTTGCTGCAGACCTCTTGTCCTTTCTGAGCCTACAGGCTTGGCATCAGCTGGGATGGAGACTGTGAGAAAGGCCTCTTCTCATCCATGGCTTCAAGGCTCCTTGGTTTGTGGGTGCTTTGGGAGATGTGGCCAAGCCCAAGAGCTGAGGATATCTCATGGCCTGGGGCCCCTAAAACTGCTTCTCCTACATCCCCCAGTTCCATCTGGTTAAGAAAAATGCTGAGTTCCAAGTATGAATATTTTGTTACGGGGCGATTCCTCTGATGGCCAGGCCTGTCCCAGTGGATGGTTCCAGGCTCCTCCGAACACTGCTGGCCACGCTGGATGAATATTCCCAGAGTTTCTATCTCTCCAGAAGGGAAGAAGGTGATTCTTGGCTCCCTGTTGCAATCGCCGTGAGCGTCAAGGAACGCAACACACAGCATGGCAGGACAGGAAGTGAGGGGGTTGGCACTCCTAGGACAGTTTTCGCCTGTGACTGAGTGACCACTGACACATGATGGCTCAGCCTGGAGGAGGCTAGCTTTGAGAAGGGGACAGATCTGAGAGTGACCTCCTGTTCTCCTGTTGTTATTTGTCCCTTATGCTGGGGCTCGAGGCTGCAAGCCTGTGAAATGTCCACCTCATGGAGGCTAGATGCTAGGGGAGCATGCTGTACACCTCCTGAGGATACATGGTAGGAAGTGACAGAGTCCCGCCAGCCTTCTAAAGCCCCAGTGGCCCCTCCTCATCTCTAAAGTGGACGTGAATATGGGATGGTCTAGAAGGACAGTTGCCAGTCACTGAGGTGCTTACAGATGGCCAGACTGTTGTTGTTTTGGGCCTGGAGGTGTGGCAAGTCTAAGCCGGCTCTCCTTGGAGGCCTCCTGCCTGGGGAGGAGCCTGGTCACACAGCCTGAGGAGCTCCTTCCTGTCTCTCTCTGAGCTTCCAGGAGCAGCGTGGGCGCTACTCTTCCTGCGTGTCCCTTGCAGCCTCCCCTGCACCAGTCTTCCTGGAGGGGGCCATCTGCTCTGTCTGTTCTGAAAACTTAAAAAACAAACCGTGGAACGGAGGAGCCATGGCGGCACTTTCTGGAAGCTGCTGGAGTAGCAGTGCTCCAGAATGGCTTTCCTCTGTACCATGGATGATACACAACCTGCTGGCTATGGGAGAGTGTTCTGGGGAACAAGGTTCCTATTCCCTCACTGGTCTTGTATATCCAGGAAATCGTGGCCACATTCAAAAGTGCCCCCAGAATGTTCTGAGATGCTTGATCAGAGACCCTTTATTTGGTGTGTGTGCATATGCATGTGTTTTCAGGCAGGCATGCACGTATGTGTCAAGTTGATTTCTCCTTCCATCATGTGAATCTCAGGGATTGAACTCAGGTCATCCTGTTTGGTCAGTAGCAAACTCCTTTTCCTGATGATGAACTATCTCATTTGAGGCTCAGCTTCAGTGTTTTTAACATAAAGGAATACATTGTAGCGTGGTGGGCTGGATTTTCTGGACTAACTGTGGATACTCTTATTTTTGATGTCTATCCTTGTAATTCTGTCCCTGACCCTGAATTCTATTTTGCCCAGGCCCAGCACATGCTCACTCTTAACCAAACCTTTTTTTTTTTTCTGTTAAAAACAAAACAAAACAAAACAAACAAACAAAAAACAGAACAGAACAGAACAAAAACCCACCTTCCCAGCTTCTCCAAGCCTGTTCCTCCTGACTCAGCAGGATCTGGCCCAGGAAACCTCTTTGGGGAAGCTTCCTCTGGGCTTCTACCTTGCCTTGTGAGTTAAGCTGGTCCTGGCATATTTTCTGCTATAGGAACCTTCATATGTTTCTCATGGTTTTCATCACCAATCCAGGGTCCTTATCAGAGCATGGGAATCCCCCACCCTCCTTTCCATTCCTTCCTTGATGACCAAGTTGGGAGAAGATACCCCAAGCAGTCAGAATCAGTGCTAGAAGACGAACGAGATGTCTGGACTTTGTTTCCTCTCTTCTCTCTCTCTCCTGTTTTTTTTTTTTTTTTTGTTTTTTTATTTATTTATATGAGCATTTGTTTGCTTGCTGTGCACAGGGGCCAGAAGAAATTAATTGCAGTTTTGAAATGTAACCGTGGCTTTGTGCTGTTCTGATTGTGCCAGCAGCCGGTCACTGCTGCCACTGCCTCTGTTCAGGAGC
>NC_034592.1:163394567-163399178 GCF_900095145.1 Mus pahari | reverse complement strand
GTCTGGACTTTTTTTCCTCTCTTCTTTCTCTATCCTCTTTTTTTTTTTTTTTTTTTTTTTTTTTTTTTTTCAGGGCTCAGTTAATTGAATAAATTGGCTAACGAGCAAAGGAAATTAATTGCAGTTTTGAAATGTAACCGTGGCTTTGTGCTGTTCTGATTGTGCCAGCAGCCGGTCACTGCTGCCACTGCCTCTGTTCAGGAGCTCGGGAGCTTGATAATCTGGTGTTGGATGTTCTCGGGAGCTACAGTCCTGGGACCTATGCCCAGGAGGATTGTGGGATCTGTGCATCTCTTAGGTCCAATGTTGTTGGAGGTTCTGAGGCTGAGGCTGAGGCTGAGGCTGAGAACCCTGGTGACAGATGCTCTCTGGATGCTGCTGGATATCTGTTGCTGTGGACTGATTCAAGCTGGAACATGAAGTGAGGGACCCTGAAACATCCTTAGCTCTTGTTGGGGAGAAAGGGTCTTGACTTCTGACTGGTGATTTGAGTGATAGGTTATGCTGTCTCTTTGTCTCTTGGGGTTCCCTTTCAACTTTTGAACTCCATACTTTGTGTATCTCTCTAGGCCCAGTCTCAGAAAGACACAGGGAATTAGACCCTCACCATCCTCCTGGCTGGATATACTGCTGGCACATTGTACAGACCCTGGCATGGTGTATTTATTGGCCTAAATGGGCTTTCCCGGTACCTATTATTTTGAGAGTAGAGCAGCTAGGTCCTAGGTGGGTGTTGGTGAGGTCAGTGTTGGTAATGAAGACATTTTCTTTCTTTCTTCTTCTTTTTAAAAAATTACTTATTTATTTTACATTTTGATTGCAGCTTCCCCTCCCTCCTTTCCTCCCAACCCTTTCCTCTCATCCCCCCCCCCATCTTCCCATCCATTCCTCCTCCCTTTCTCCTCAGAAAAGGGAGGTCTCCCATGGATATCAACCCACCTTGGCATGTCAAGTTGTAGTAAGACTAGGTGCATCTTCCCCTATTGAGACTAGAGAAGGCAGCCAAGTTAGGGGAAAGGGATTCAAAAGCAAAAGAGTCAGAGACAGCCCCTGCTCCTGCTGTTAGGAGTCCCACGTGAAGACCAAGCTGCATGACAGTTACAGATGTGCAGAGGGCCTAGGTCCATCTCATGCATGCTCTCTGGTTGTGGTTCAGTCTCTATGAACCACTGTGGGCCCAGATAAGTTGACTCTATGTTTTCTTGTGGTGTCCTGGACCCTTATGGCTCCTTCAATCCTTCCTCCCCATCTTCCACAGGGTTCCCCAAATTCTGCCTAATGTTTGCCCCTGGGGTTTTGTAGTTGCTCAATAAAGCCTCTCTGATGACAATTACATGAGGCTCCTGTCTGTAAGTATAGCATAACAACATTAATAGTGTTAGGAGTGGGCTCTCTTTCATGGCATGGGTCTCAAGTTGGGCCAATCACTGGTTGGCCAATCCTTCAATTTCTGTTCCAGTTTTACCTCAGCACATCTTGTAGGCATGTCAAATTGTGGGCTGAAGGGTTTGTGGCTAAGTTGGTGTCCCAATCCCTCCATTGGAAGTCTTGCCTGGTGATACGAGTGGCTGTTTCAGGTTCCATATTCCCTATTGCTAGAAGTTTTAGCTAGAGTCACCCTCAACCCTCATAGATTCCTAGGAGTTTCTCGCTCATCTCAGAGATGATTTACCCCAATTCCAGTTTTCTGATGGAAATATTTTTTGGCCCTAAATCTCTACCTATGGTGGTCCTAGAGCATCATCAGGGCATTCTTCTTTGACCACAAAGTTAGCTGGGATTCCCAGGCATCTGGCTGAGTCCTCCTGTCCCTTCCTTACCCATGGAAGTCAGTTGTTTATGTAGGTGTGACTGTGCTAGTATCCCCACGGGCCAAGCACAGGTCTTGGTGCTGCTATGTTTTCAGATGTGATGGATACTTCAGTCAGCAACCATAGCACAGGAGACTGTCACATACAGTGTTTGGGTACTTCAAATCATGGAGAGTGGAGATGGGATTGGCCTCAGGGCCCTCTGTGGTGACAGAATCCTGCTAAATGGGGGATAGAATAGTAAGCATCTATGAGTGAGACCTGCAGCAGGTCCACTGGACTCAGGTGGCCAGGTGGACGCCTGCTGATGGCACAGGATGGACATAATCACTGGAATGTTTTAGGCTCCATCAATGAACTGCTTGGACTTCTGGTACCTTTCTGATGGGAATATGGAACCTGAACCTTGAGGGTCTAAGGCTGCCAGACCTGGGATTTTCACTCGGACAGCAGGCTACTGGACCTGCGTATTGTGTGCTGGTTCCTCTCAGGATGTGGAACCCAGCTTTAGGGGTTCAGGGTTCTACTACCTCTACGTCCTGAGTTCTGGGGTGATAAGTATGCATCACCATGCCTGGCTTATTCTCTGCTGGCTGCTAAAACCAGGAAATTGTGTATTTTAGGCGTGTACTCTGCCAACTAAGCAGGATCCCTAGCTCCTTGTTTTTCTGCTTATATCTCATTTATTGTGGCTTGTCTGAAAAGGAAGGGCTGAGGCCAGGTAGACAGTAGAGAGTACCGTTATGGTGAGTGATCTTGGAGCAAGACCTACCCTGACCCTCAGCCACTCACAACCTAGAAAAGTCAGAGGTCTCGAGTATGCGGGAGCAGAATCCAAATGCATCATCTTCAGCAATGGGCTTTGCCATCTGCAGCTCCAGAGGTGCAGGCACAGCTGTGTGTGAGTGCTCAGCTGGCACCAGCTAGCCACTCTTTTACCCATGAGCACCCCTGGACTAGAAAGGGGGCAAGTTCTCATAGGCAGCACCCTGGGCCTGCAGCAGAGGATATCAGAGAATGGGGAGAGGCAAACGATGACCTAACTGGTGGGGGCGGTGGTCAGTTCCACACATTAGGTGGAGAGGGAGATTTGTGTGGGTTTTGAAGATAACAGGACTGCTGGTAGGTGGGGGCAGGCACAAGCAACTCCTTGAGCAAGAGCGCTTGTGGTTCAGGTGAATGTGACGTTCTTCTTGGTGCCTGTGGCCAAGCATGCTTCATGCACAGGACCTGATGACTATTAGATGTGCCTATTTTGTGGGACAGGTTGTCATCTGCAGAAAAATGTTCATATCACTTCAGCTGCCTAAGAGCCAGTGGGCTCCTGACAGGGCTCCTGACACGTACACATCCCATGTATACATGTGGGGCTCATTTGTGTTGGAGTCTGCTTTTTCTTTGTAAAAAATTTTTATTATAGCTCACTCTCCCCCCTCCTCCCTTCTCTTCCTCCCTTACACATGGTGCACATGTGGAGATCAGAAGACAATTTATGGAAGTTGGTTTTCTCCTTCTACCACATGGTTCTAGGGGATGAAATCTGGGTCCCCAGGCTTGGCAGCAAGCAGCTTTACCCGCTGAGCCATCTCACTGGCCCTAGATACTGCCTCTTATGATTTAACGGCAGCTTCTCCAGTCTCCTGGGGTACGATGCAGATGTGGTGGCCCTCAGCAGGCAGTGTGTTAGGTCACTTGGTGTGCCCTTATCAAAGGCCACAAGCTGGATGCCTGTGGCAGGACTATGGCACGTGTCCTCTGTAGAGCTCTGGAGTAAATAGAGTAAGACAGAAAGCATCCCACATTACAGAGGATGTACATAGCCACGGAAGGGGCAGAGATTTTGCAGGAGAATTTTGAATTTTGGCAGGCCAAGAAGGGTCAGGCAGATATAAATAGATAGATAGATAGATAGATAGATAGATAGATAGATAGATAGATAGATAGATAGATGGAGGGGGAAAGGAGAAGGAAGGAGGGACAAAGGGGAGAGAGAGAGAGAGAGAGAGAGAGAGAGAGAGAGAATGAATTACAGTAGAAGGCACAGGCTGGTGAGCAGGAATCATCAGAGCTTATAAGGAAGGAGAAATGAAAACCGTGGCAGCAGCCTGGGAAAGGCCAGAAAGATAATCTGAGTTCTTGATCAGCACCCCTAACTAGCTGGAAGAGAATTTTTCTGCCTCTGAACCTAGGAAGGAATTGTTGCATACCAGGAAAAAGAATGAATATTTACTTTCTGTAGGGCAGGCAGTGTGGAGTTGGTTCTTTTTATTGTTTTTGCACTAGCTAAGGCTGCTTGGGCTAAAACCAGATAGACAAGGATGCGGAAAGTCTGGTCAGCAATCGGTGTGATTGTGGAGTCTTGGGTAGCAGAAAACAGACTGGTCCCCTGCTGTGCTCTGAGGACCCTCTAGGGTCTCAAGTTCCAGACCTGCTAGCTAATAGACACAGGCTGCACTGACCACGGCCGGCTCACTGACTGCGTGTCTCTCACCTTCCGCGTGTCTCTCACTGACTGCGTGTCTCTCACCTTCCGCGTGTCTCTCACTGACTGCGTGTCTCTCACCTTCCGCGTGTCTCTCACTGACTGCGTGTCTCTCACTGACTGACTGCGTGTCTCTCACTGACTGACTGACTGCATGTCTCTCACTGACTGACTGCATGTCTCTCACTGACCGCGTGTCTCTCACTGACTTACTGCGTGTCTCTCACCTTCCGCGTGTCTCTCACTGACTGCGTGTCTCTCACTGACTGACCGCGTGTCTCTCACTGACTGACTGCATGTCTCTCACTGACCGCGTGT